>NW_027189137.1:380041-472541 GCF_040958095.1 Procambarus clarkii
GAAGGGCAATTCCACCAACCTCCTGTGCATAGAAACCACCAATACCTTGAACCCTCCATGCCCCCACTCAAATGCTCAGCCAACTCTCCCTTCCCCCTCATCCCCACTCCCACCCTGCTACCCCTCCTCTACTCCTACTATGTCCCCCTCCACCATTTCCCCCACTGTCCTTCCCTCCCCCTTCATCCCATACCCTCCCTGTACCTCCTTCACTTGACCCCCATCCCTGACTCCAGTATCCTCTGGGATCCCGTTATCCACCCCGCAAATCCTCACACCAATGGAACAGCTTCCCTCACCAGCAGAACGCTCACTATGAAGGGAACATGAGAAAGGACAGAAGAAAGTGAGTTTCAAGGCAATGTACACTAACATAGATAGGATTACAAGTAAAACAAATGAACTTGGAGAATGGGGACTTGAAGAAAACCAAGACATAATAACACTCACAGAAACTAAGGTAACAAAAACCATAACAAATGCAGTGTTTCCACAGGACTACTGTGTTGTGATGAGAGAGAGAGAAGGAAGAGGAGGTGGTGGTGTAGCTCTGCTGTTAAGAAAAGGCTGCGGTTTTGAGGAGATGGTTATTGAGGGCTGTGAAGGTTTCAGTGACTACATAACAGGTACCATAGCAACGGGAGAACAAACAATTATAGTCGTAGTCATATATAACCCATCAGCAAATGACAAAAGACTCAGACAGGCATATGACAGAAACAACATGGCCACCATTAACATAATAGAGAGAATGCAGCTTTTCTTGCTAGCAGGAATGGATCTGAACTAGTAATCATGGGAGACTTTAACCCATGGAAGATAGATTGGGAGAACAGAGACGCACATGGAGGATAAGATACATGGAAGCCAGAGGTCGGGCTTAGACCTCTGGTCCTGGTTATGGACCGGAGTCCAATCCAAACCTCGATCCGAGCCAATTTATAAATATTTTATGGGCATGATGGAGGGAAAGTATATGGAACACATAAGGATAAACCGCAACCGAGCTGGAGAAAAACATATATGCATATGATTAGATGATAAATGAAAAATAATGTATGTAAAGCCTAGATGTTGTATAACAGTCTTTTCTATAAATTATTTGAAAAGAATGAGAAAATATAAAATAAGTAAAAGTCAAGTGCGCGTGTTAAGCTATAATGCAAATAAAAGACTGTGAGGGGGGTAGTGTTCAAGTATATATATATATATATATGTTTTTGTGAAAGAGAAAATATGATTCACACATTGGTGGTAGACAGTAAGCGGTAACCATGCTATCAGCACAAAATAATTTGAACTATCTAAAAAATAACTTGTTGACAAACAATAATGACATTGATAATAGGAGGTCTTGAACTAGATACTGACAGGGGGGAACAACAAAAAGCCATGATAGTGGAAAGAAACTGAACTAAAGTTGTAAAGAATTTGAAAGTTGATTAATATATATGTAGTGTGAAGCGATGCTACTGGAAAACAGTAGGTAAACTTTATTTGAAAAAGAACATGAAAAGACTGAAAGCATGGCATAGTGAAATCGGTAAAAATAAGAAGCATTAATGATCTTCATAAACATAACATAACAAATCCACGACCGATATTAATACACTGTGAACTCTCTTAAAACTGGGCACACCGTGAAATCTCGTCACTGTGAATAACTCGTCACTCTGCAAAACAAATTTTGTTGACTATAAGTGTGTCAATGAGAATAAAAATGACCACCTATGTTTTGGAGTGCTATTTTAGTCAAGAAATGATGCAAAAATGCTTGGAAATTGAATGTGAGGATCCTGTTTACCTCTTACTGCTCATAGATAATGGTTGCTCTAAAGTATTTTCTTTATGGAACATGACTTCTTATTCAAACCCTTTTTAAAACTAGATGCAATAACCAAGTTATGTTTGCCATCTCTCAATATGGATGTAGGATGGTGGAAGTATTTTTTAAATTAGAAAATAATCTGAGAATAACTTTGATGATACGAATACTAATTGGTGACTTTGTGCTTATTCTCAAAACTTAGTTTCTGGAAAAAAAAGGATCCGGTGCTATGATTTGAAAACAAGTTGAGTGATGTGTGGTTTTTTTGTGTGGATTCGGGAGATATGATCATCACATATAAGTTTCTCAAATAAAATGATAAGCTAGGTAGGGACGCTTTATTTAACACACAAGACATCCATGCAGTAGTGAGAGTCCCTTTGATGGCTGTGCACGTGTCAGTGAAAAATTAAGATGTGCAGAGATGTTTCGGAGTGCTATTTAAGTCAAGAAATGATACAAAAATTGTGTTTATTGACTAGTGAGAGGCAGAAGAAGAGACTATGAGGTATATGGTGTGATAACACAGTTAACAAAAAATATTAAAATTTGTACGTAGTGATCACATCTCCCCAAACTCTTCTGTCTTCCAGCGTGGTATGGTACATATTTCACGAAGTGTTTCTTCCTAACTCATCCCTCTTAGTTCATGGACTAGTGGCACACCTTTGTTTAAAATAAAATCAACACACTCGAAAAGAAATGTGAAAAAACTAAATCTGCCCACATTATATTTGATGTGTTGAACTGCTTAAAGGAACCTTATTTGCTGGAAGAAACTTGTAATAGTTTAAAAGCCTGTGAAATAATGCGTGTTTTATGTTTTGACTATTTAACTAATAGAGTATTGCTACATTTTTCTTTGTTTTGTATTGCCATGCTAATAGTATAATGCCACATTTTGTCTGGCTCACTTAGCACAAGTGAAAAGAAAAGGCTTTTTGCTCAGGACAACTGGTCTATCCATTCCTACGTAGTTAACGGCTATCAACTGAAAGTATGTTAAAACTAAAACTAAGCTCCTCTGTTAAAAAAATAAACACTCACCGACTATTCCATTGAGAATTACAAAAGGTGAAGATTAGACACCTGTAGGATCGAGCACTAATGGGGGGATGAGAGAGGGGTGATGCTAGGTGACAGACAACTAAGCGATTTGGAGAGACAAGACCGAGCTCTAACGAAGGCCTGACCCTAACGAGACAGAATAACGGACAGACAGCGCAAACACCCCATAAACATGCTTCACATTTTCAAAAATTTTATTTGATCATCAGGCAGAAAGTTGATTTCCACGTTACGTTACGTTATGATGTAATGTGTTACAAGAACTAAACATGTGTGCAGTAATATTTTATTTGGTGTCTGGATGTAATGGAGTGGGTGCTAAACATGCTTCGCATTTTCAAAAATTATATTTGGACATCAGACAGAAAGTTGATTTCCACGCTATGTTACTAAGTGTAGGGGAAGAGGTATGCAGGAGCAGGTATGGTGTGGGATATTGTGGTCATTAACCCAGTCACGCGGCAGACATCAAGAGGTGTACTGGTTGAGTGCTCGCGCTTAAGTTATTAATGAATAACTTAATGCATTCGGGTGCAATTGTCTGTACATGGGCAGCTAATTGATCACTCTAGCTAATTAGGATAAATAGCTTCATCATAGTGAATTCACACAGCCCCAGCATGGAGCCCGTACCATGTCAATCATAAGACAAAGTTGGAAAAAGTTCAGTGGTATGCCACTAGGCTAGTCCCAGAACTAAGAGGCATGAGTTACGAGAAAAGGCTGCGAGAAATGGACGTCACGACACTGGAAGACAAAGGAGTAAGGGGAGACATGATCACCACCTACAAAATTCTCAGAGGAATTGACAGGGTTGATAAAGATAAACTGTTTAACATGGGTGGTACACACGCGAACAAGGTGACACAGGTGGAAACTGAGTACCCACATGAGCCACAGGGACGTTAGAAAAAACTTTTTCAGTGTCAGAGTAGTTAACAGGTGGAATGCATTACGCAATAATGTGGTGGAGGCTGACCCCATACACAGTTTCTGACCCAATTCTGCATCCTGAGCCCAGTAGGCTCAGAAATCTGTACACCGGTTGAATGATAGTTGAGAGGCGAGACCAAAGAGCCAGAGCTCAACCCCCACAAACACAACTAGGTGAGTACAACTAGGTGAGTACACAGTAGTGAGGGACTGTTGGGAGGGCGACGGAAATGGTGGTAACGTAATTGCTTTGGACAAATTATCTGTAGGATGGCTAATTAATGGCTCAAGATAATTAAGGTAATTAACATCACTGGGTTTTGACTGACTGTCATAGGGCGAAGTCATTGAGCTAACATGAAGGACAGGGGTCTTAAGATGTGAAGGACAGGGGTCTTAAGAAAACCTTGACAAGGCCACCTACAGACGCCCTAAGGACAGCAAATTCATTTGCCGTGTTGGAGGACGAGTGCTGTGGTGAGCCTACAGTTCACTCGGATGTTGCTGTTGCGAACTCGTTGGAACCAGTGGTTAGAGGTGTTTGTTTGGGTTTAAACTATTAGTAGATAGTGGTATGGGAATTGATTTGGAGGAAGGAGGTAATAAAAGTATGTGTTCGTGGGAGAAGTAAGTAAGTAATTATCAAAAGAAGGCACCAAACCGGGAAGGCTATGTAGCACCATCAAATACGCAAAATAATCAGAGGGCGCTAAATATCACCAAGGATGCCAATACGAGAACAAAAACGCATAAGGCGAACGATATCAAAAGTATCCGAGTCACCAAGAATTCTATCGAGGGACAGGTGACCGCGAGGGGCGGTCGGAAAGCAAGACACACGCTCGTCCTGGAAGTCAGGACATTCAAGAAGGACATGCACGACCGTAAGAGGGACAATGCAACTAGGACAATAAGGAGCAGGGCGGCGCTCCATCAAGTGACCATGGGTTAAGCGAGTATGGCCAATACGCAACCTCGCTAGAGCTGTTTCCCACCGCCGGTTACGGTGGAAGGAGGACGGCCACGAGGAAACACAACATTTAAGAGTACGTAGCTTGTTACCAGTAACAGACAACCAAGAAGCCTGCCAACGGGTAAGGTCTGAGGAATGGATAACCGGGTAAAAGTCGGAATACGGAATGCCTTTACGAGAGATGGGACAAGAGCGGACAGCTTCCTTAGCGGCAGCATCCGCACGCTCATTTAAAGACACGCCAATATGGCTGGGAACCCAACAAAACTCAACCGACTTAAATTTACTGTGAACGAGAAACAGCCAATGCTGGATCTCGACAACTACCGGATGAACTGGATTAAAGCACCCGAGAGCCATGAGGGCACTACGAGAGTCAACAACAACCACAAAGGAAGACTGACAACGAGAAAGCAGGAGACGAAGAGCATAGAGAATAGCATAAAGTTCCGCTGTAAAGATGCTAGTCTCCGGAGGCAAGCGACACATATAAGTGCGATCAGGAAAAACAACAGAGTAGCCAACACCGTCCGCTGACTTAGACCCATCGGTGAAGACAGAAACGGAGCGGGAGTGAGAAGAAAAGTGCTCGAGGAAAAGGCGTTTTAGAACTGTAGGAGGGGTAAAAGCTTTAGTGATACGAGTCAAGGATGTACAAAACCGCGGGAGAGGGACCCTCCACGGGGGCAAAGAAGGAACAACACGAGGAGAAACATCAGAAATACGAACGGAAAGAGAATCCTGCAGGCGAGATAACCGGACAGAAAGAGGGAGGTGGTGAAGAGGAACAGGAACCGCAGGAGGGGTAAAAGTTAAAGCACGACAGAGACGAGAGGAAGGATGTTGCAAGGACCGCGCAAGATAGCGAAGACAGTAGCGATCACGGCGGTCCTGGAGAGACAGGAAGCCAGTGTCAACATACAAGCTAAGGACGGGAGTCGAACGAAAGGCACCAGAACTGAGGCGCAACCCAGTATGGTGCAAAGCATCAAGACGGCGAAGAGTAGAAGGAGAAGCAGACGAGTAAGCAGGGCAACCATAATCGAGCTTAGACAGGACGAGAGAGGAATGTAAAGCAAGGAGAGTGCGCCTATCTGCCCCCCAAGAAGTATGGGACAAGACCCGAAGGAGGGTAAGGGACTTAGAGCACTCAACACGGAGGTAAGAGATATGGGGAGACCAAGACAAACGAGTGTCAAGGAATAACCCCAAAAGCTTCGCGGAATCTTTGTATTCAAGGGGATGACCATAAAGTGACAAAGAGGGACGAAGAACAACCCGTTTCCGCGTAAAAGTCATGGCACAAGTCTTAGAAGTAGAGAACTTGAAGCCATGACCTGTGGCCCAAGACGACACGGCATCAATCGCAAGTTGAAGCCGGCGTTGAAGGAGAGGCGAATCATCACCCTGACAACAAAGGGTAAGATCATCGACATAGAGAGCGGAGAAGACACCAGAAGGAAGAGAGGAAAGAAGACCATTGAGGGCAACCAGAAAAAGAGTAGTGCTCAGAACACTACCCTGGGGCACACCTTCGTATTGCTGAAAAGGGGGAGAGATAGCGGTACCAAGGCGCACCCGAAAGGAACGACGAGAGAGGAAGCTGCGGAGAAAGAGAGGGAGATGACCACGAAGGCCAAAAGAATGAAGTTGAGATAGGATATGATAACGCCAAGTGGTGTCGTAAGCCTTTTCTAGGTCAAAAAGGACGGCAACAACGGAGGTCTTCGCAGCAAAAGCAGTACGTATATAGACCTCCAAGTTCACCAGGACATCTGTCGTGCTGCGGCACTTGCGGAAACCAAATTGAGAAGGGGAGAGGAGGTGATGGTGTTCCAGGAACCACATCAGACGAACGTTAACCATACGTTCAAAGAGTTTGCAGACACAACTTGTGAGAGCAATAGGGCGAAAGTCCTTAGGGGAAGTACCCAGAGACCCTGGTTTGCGAACAGGGAGGACAACGGCATCGAGCCAGTCCTCAGGGACTGACGACGACTCCCAGATCCGATTATACAGACTCAGTAAATACTGAGACGTGCTCGGAGGGAGATGGCGAAGCATCTCATAATGAATACCATCGGAGCCCGCCGCCGTAGAACCGCAGAGGGCCAGGGCAGAACGAAGTTCAGAGAGAGAGAAGGGATCATTATAGGGAAGCTGAAGATGAGTGCAGAAATCTAAAGGACGAGACTCAAGGACAGGTTTACGAAGAAGGAAAGATTGGGGAAGATGAAGACCAGAGCAAACAGAAGAAAAGTGGGAACCCAGTTCGGAAGCGACCTGCAACGGGTCCGCCACAAGAGTATCATGGAGGTGAAGGACCGGTGAAACATCGGGAACGAACTTACCCGCTATCTTGCGGATACGCTTCCAGATCTGGGCCAGAGGGGTTTCGGACGTAATTGTCGAGACATAAGATGCCCAACATTCACGTTTAGCCGTACGGATGGCCCTACGGGCCACCGCACTCGCTTTCCGAAAGAAAAGAAAAGAATCGGTCGTCTGCCTACGGCGGTGCTTCTTCCAGGCTGCACGCTTACAGCGGACAGCCCGAGCACAGTCCGCATTCCACCAGGGAACGCACTTCCGTGGACCCCGAGAGGAAGAGCGAGGAATAGAGCGGAGGGCAGCGTCGAAGACAGTGTCATGAAAAAGGAGGAGAGCGCGAGAGAGGGGCAGAAGGGAGAGGTCAGAGAGAGTAGCACTGAGGGAAAACAGGGTCCAGTCCGCCTTAGCAAACTGCCACCTAGGGAAAGAGAGGGAAGGGCGAAAAGAGAAAAAGGAAACAAGGATGGGGAAATGATCACTTCCATGGAGGTCATCAAGAACCTGCCATGTGAAATCTAAGTAAAGAGAAGAAGAGCAGAGAGAAAGATCAAGACAAGAAAGGGTGCGAGTTCGAGAGTCCAAATGAGTGGGCTCACCAGAATTCAGAAGAGACAGGGAAGAAGAGAGGAGAAACGGCTCAAGGAGGCGACCCCGGGTATTCGTCAGAACGTCACCCCAAAGAGAATGACGACAATTGAAGTCACCCAGCAGGAGCACAGGCTCCGGCAAGGAGTCTAGGAGGTGTTTCAAATCAGGAAGAGAGAGTGGGACACTCGGGGGGAGATAAATGGAACAAACTGTGTACCATTTCCCCACAAAGATACGAGCAGCAGAACAATGGAGAGGCGAAGGAAAAAGTAAAGGAACAAAGGGAACATCAGCCCGAATCAAGAGAGCAGAAGAATTAGAAGCCCCAGCAATGGCTGGGGGGGGGGAGAGAAAGGAATAGCCACGAAAACGACCAGGACGAGCACCAAGCATCGGCTCCTGGAGACAGACACAAAGGGGCGAAAACCGCGAAACCAGAAGTTGGAGTTCGAGGAAATTGGCGTAATAACCTCGAACGTTCCATTGAAGAATGGACAACGACGAGAAGAGAAAGGACAAAAACAGAGAACAAGGAAGAAACAAAGGCGAAAGACCAACAGAGCACGTTAAAGAATATCAGGGTCGGGATCAGGGTCAGCAAAGTCAGGGTTAGGGGGCATGGGTAAACTGAGCAAAGACGGAGGGAAGGAAACGGGAGAACAGATCAGAGGTGGGCGGGCAGGGTCCGGAGGAGGAGGAGACAACGGAGAGGAGCAGTCAAGGACAGCAGCAGGAAGAGGGGGAGTAGAAAGAGAGGAGCGCACCCCAGCAAGAGCAGCAACCGAAAGGGAAGCAGGGGCCAAAGAAACCTCCATAGCAGGAACAGGGGGCGCAAGCACTGAAACGGGAGTGGAAGGAGCAACAGAGCCAGAAGGAGGAGCTGAGGAAGAAAGCGAAGCCTTCTTACCCGCCGGGGAAGAGGAAGGAGAGGAGCCAGGCTTACGCTTCTGACTTAAAGAGACCGGTGTCCCAGCAACTACGTACCGGGCAACGGATTCCAGTGTCTCAACAGGAGAAGCCGAACGAGAGCACACACGACGGCCGTTAGGAGAGCGATGGACATCCGCCCGCACCGACAGGCGGCGGGGAGAGCCGATAGATGGAGGAAGAGGATGGGAAGGAGGATCGGAGGGGGACGAGGAAGGAGACACAGAAGACACGACAGACCGGGTAGAAGGAAGGGGAACCCCAGACAGAGGACCAGGAGGAGGATCCTTCGGGAGAGAACCCAAAGGGACAGAGGAGGGGGCAGTGGGCGCATCAGGGTCCAAGGCCTGGAAACGGTTGTGAGTCTGAGGAAGGCGGGAAGGACGAGGAGAGGAAGAGCGCAACACGCGAGCATAAGAGATATTAGCATAAGGCGGGAGCCGGCGAACCTGGCGCCTCGCCTCAGGAAAAGATAAACGCTCCCGGTGCTTCAAGTTGAGGACGGCTGCCTCAAGCTTGTAATGGACACACGCACGGGAGAAGGTAGGATGGGCCTCACCGCAGTTGAGGCAACGAGCCTGGGGAGAAGCGCACTCCGACTTAGAGTGACCTTCGCCACCACACAAAGGACAGAGAGAGACAGTCCCGGAGCAGCGGAGGGCACCATGCCCAAACCTCCAGCACTTGTTGCAGAGCCGAGGAGAAGGAATGTACTCCTGGACAGAGCACCTGGCACCAGCAAGAATGACAGAGGGTGGAAGGGTCCTACCATCAAAGGTAATCTTCACAACCCGGAGGGGTTGACGGCGACTACCACGAGGGGGACGAGTAAACGTGTCCACCTGGAGAATAGAATGGCCCTGGGCAGCGAGGATATGTCGAATATCGTCGTGGCAGTCGCGTAGGTCCCGAACACCGGTCGCAACATGGGGCGGGAGCAAAATAGTGCCAACACTGGCATTCAACTGGACGTTCTTCGAGACCCGAACGGGGGTCTCGCCAAGGCAGGATAAGGCAGCCAAGCGGGAAGCAGCATCCTGAGAAGGAGCAGCAACGACACGCGTACCGAGACGAGTGGGGTTAAAAGTAATGGAGGCATCCACGGAATCAATGAGATGTCGATGAAGGGAGAAATCGTCAGGAGGCGCAGAATCAAGAGGGAGGAGATCAAAATATTTGGCCCACGAAGCGGGACCAAACAAGGCTTGATAGGTAGCAGAACTGGAAGGAATCGAGCGAGGGCGGCCGTGACGAGAACGGCGGTGAGAACCCCCAGAGAGAGAGGGGTTAAAAGGCGCAGTAGTAACAACTAGAGAAGGAGCCGCGCCAGGGGACGAGGTAGTCACCACTGGGGGCTTGGGGCTCGACCCAACCACAGAGGAGGGAGGGGAGCCAGGGGAAGGAGTCAGAGAGGCCAAAGGAGGAGCAAGGTCGGGGCCCAATGCAGCGGAGGCTACAGAGCCCGGTCTTCCAATACGGACCGACTCGGGGGCTTGGTCGCCCACCCCACGAGCCTGAAAAGGTAAGCCAGAAGCAGCCGAAACAGGGGTTATCATCTTGACGAAATTACGAATTCACTCACGAATGTGCCCCCACACCCACCATGGAGCCACAATTAGAGGCAGGACACCCAACAAGAAGCTATCGCCGATCTTGTCGGGGCCTCCTAGGGGTGCGTCGTGAGTATACGCCCCACAAACGCCACCTTAAGAAACCGACAGTCCGTCGAGATCGGGTTCAGTGACGAAGTGGGGATTGACAATAAAAGGTTCCCCTCGCTCTCGACGTCGGGTACTGCAGTTCTACGGGTGCAAGAGTATGCCTCCTCAAGCACCCGGGCGTCAAAGTAGAAGAAGTCCAAGGGAAGAACCAGAACGAGCAAAAGGTCGGCAGGAAACGGCAAGCAGATAGGAGAAGAGGGGGGAGAAAAACGAAACAGAAGGAAAAGGAAAAGATGCCCAGCAGAATTGGAGAGGACGGCAGCAGGAGCACAAGGCTAGAAAAGGACAGAGGACTGTCCCAAGGAGCATCACACTCCGGCAGCCGCCCACTAAGCCCCCAGACGGCGACAACGAGCTGAGCGGGGAGGGGGTTTCGTGGGAGAAAAGAATTGGCAAAATGATCAGGGAAAGAAAAGGGCCTCAAAATAACAATTCACTTAGGGTATATTACACTAACAGTAGAAGTCAAAGAAATAAAATTAACGAATTAAATAAGAACATAAGAACAAAGGTAACTGCAGAAGGCCTATTGGCCCATACGAGGCAGCTCCTATTCTATAACCACCCAATCCCACTCATATACTTGTCCAACCCGTGCTTGAAACAATCGAGGGACCCCACCTCCACAATGTTACGCGGCAATTGGTTCCACAAATCAACAACCCTGTTACTGAACCAGTATTTACCCAAGTCTTTCCTAAATCTAAACTTATCCAATTTATATCCATTGTTTCGTGTTCTGTCCTGTGTTGATACTTTTAATACCCTATTAATATCCCCCCGGTTATGTCCATTCATCCACTTGTAAACCTCTATCATGTCACCCCTAACTCTTCGCCTTTCCAGTGAATGCAACTTAAGCTTTGTTAATCTTTCTTCATATGAAAGATTTCTAATTTGGGGAATTAACTTAGTCATCCTACGCTGGACACGTTCAAGTGAATTTATATCCATTCTATAATATGGCGACCAAAACTGAACTGCATAATCTAAATGGGGCCTAACTAGAGCAAGATATAGCTTGAGAACCACACCAGGTGTCTTGTTACTAACCCTGCGATTAATAAATCCAAGTGTCCGATTTGCCTTATTACGAACATTTATGCATTGATCCTTTTGTTTTAAATTCTTACTAATCATAACTCCCAGATCCCTTTCGCAATCCGACTTCGCAATCACAACACCATCTAGCTCGTATCTTGTAACTCTATCATCATTACCTAACCTCAGAACTTTACATTTATCAGCATTAAACTGCATCTGCCAATCCTTTGACCATTTCAAAACCCTATCTAGATCAACTTGAAGTGATAGTGAGTCCTCCTCCGAATTAATTTCCCTACCGATTTTCGTATCATCGGCAAATTTGCAAATGTTGCTACTCAAACCTGAATCTAAATCATTTATATATATTATAAACAACAGAGGTCCCAGGACAGAGCCTTGAGGCACTCCACTTACAACATTTTCCCACTCTGACTTGATTCCATTTATACTAACTCTCTGTTTCCTTTGGTATAGCCATGCCCTAATCCAGCTTAATATAGCACCCCCAATACCATGAGACTCTATTTTTTTAATCAGTCTTTCATGTGGCACTGTATCAAAAGCTTTGCTAAAGTCAAGGTATACAACATCGCAATCCTTACCACTATCAACTGCCTCAACAATGCTAGAATAAAAAGATAACAAATTTGTTAAACATGAACGGCCATTTATAAAACCATGTTGCGACTCAATTATTAATTTATGTTTTTCAAGATGAAGACGAATTTTATTTGCTATTATAGATTCGAGTAACTTTCCCACAATAGACGTTAGGCTAATTGGTCGATAGTTAGACGCAAGTGATCTATCTCCTTTCTTAAAAACTGGTATCACATTAGCAACTTTCCAAAACTCTGGCACTCTGCCTGACTCTATTGATTTATTAAATATGGTTGACAGTGGGTCACAAAGCTCCTCTTTGCATTCTTTAAGCACCCTAGCAAACACTTCATCCGGCCCTGGGGATTTGTTTGGTTTGAGTTTTACTATTTGTTTAAGAACATCCTCCCTGGTAACTGCTAAACTCGTCAACCTGTCCTCGTCCCCACCCACATAGACTTGTTCGGCTGAAGGCATATTGTTAAGTTCCTCTTTAGTAAATACAGATACAAAATATTTATTAAAAATACTACTCATCTCTTCATCACTATCTGTTATTTGACCTGTCTCAGTTTTTAATGGACCTATCCTTTCCCTAGTCTTAGTACGATATAACTGAAAAAACCCTTTAGGATTTGTCTTTGCTTGCCCTGCTATGCGAACTTCATAGTTCCTTTTTGCTTTCCTTATCTCTTTTTTAACATTTCTAACCAGTTGTACGAATTCCTGTTCTAAAGTGACCTCCCCATTTTTAATCCTTTTGTACCAAGCTCTCTTTTTACCTATAAGGTTCTTCAAATTCTTTGTTATCCACTTTGGGTCATTAGTATACGATCTATTCAATTTGTATGGTATACTACGTTCCTGTGCTTTGTTTAGAATATTCTTAAATAAGTTATATATTGAATCCACATCGAAATCCCCATTTAAGTCACCTATCGCTGGGTTCATGTCTCGCTCCAAGACCGGCCCACACCCCATACCCAAGCCTTTCCAATCAATTTGACCCAAAAAATTTCTTAGGCTATTAAAATCAGCTTTTCGAAAATCTGGCACTTTAACAGAATTTTCTCCTACTGGTCTATTCCATTCTATGCTAAATCTGATTTCTTTGTGATCACTGCTCCCTAGCTCACTCCCTATTTCGATGTCATTAATTTGCGTTTCCCTGTTAGTTAACACTAAATCTAAAATATTATTTTCCCGTGTTGGTTCCTTAATGTGTTGCGTAAGAAAGCAATCGTCAATTAATTCTAGAAAATCTTCTGCTTCACTATTCCCTGTTTTGTTCAACCAGTTTATTCCGCTAAAATTAAAGTCACCCATGACATAAATACTGTTAGATCTAGATGCTCTAGATATTTCATCCCATATATGCTTTGCTTCCATTCTGTCTAAATTTGGTGGCCTATATATTACTCCTATTATAATATTATTAGCTTTTTCGTTTAATTCAATCCAAATAGTTTCTGTGTGTGGCTCTGTTTTGATTCCCTCTTTGAGACTACATTTCAAATTGTCCCTAACATATATGGCTACTCCACCTCCTCGTCTAATATATCTATCTGTGTGAAATAGTTTAAATCCATATATTTGATATTCAGCTAATAGTTCTCTATTTTCTACATTCATCCACGTTTCGGTAAGTGCAATAATATCTATTTTTTCTGTGCAGACAAGAGCATTTAATTCGTTAATTTTATTTCTTAGACTTCTACTGTTAGTGTAATATACCCTAAGTGAATTGTTATTTTGCGGACCTTCTCTTTCCCTGATCGTTTTGCCAATTCCTTTCTCCCACAAACACATACTTTTATTACCTCCTTCCTCCAAATCAATTCCCATACCTCTATCTACTAACAGTTTAAACCCAAACAAACACCTCTAACCACTTCTTCTAGCGAGTTCGCAACAGCAACAACCCCAGCTCTCGATAGATGCACCCCATCACGAGCATACATTTCATTTCTTCCATAGAAGTGTTCCCAGTTGTCTATGAAAGATATTGCATTTGATTTGCAATATCTTTCCAGCCGGCAATTGACACCAAGTGCCCTCGATATCCATTCATTTCCCACTCCCTTTCTTGGAAGAATGCCACATATGATCGGGATTCCTCCCTTGCTCCTAACTAACTCTATGGCTGTTTTATACCTCTGAATCAGTTCCTCACTCCTGACTCGACCAACATCATTTCCTCCCACGCTAATGCAAATAATGGGATTGTTCCCATTACCAGCCATAATATCATTCATGTTGTTTATAATATCACCAATGCCAGCTCCGGGATAGCAAACCCTTAACCTGTTCCCCCTATCTCTAGCACAAAACGTTCTATCCAAATACCTTATCTGGGAATCTCCCACAACTAATGTTTGCTTAGGTACTTCCTTTACTTTCTGAGGGGCCTGCGCTTCCTTTCTCTTCGTTGCTTTCCCTTTTGCGCGATCCACAGTCTCTCCACAGCACTCGTCCTCCAAAACGTCAAATGAATTTGAAGTTGCTATGGCGTTTGAAGGCGGCTTTATCAAAGTCTTCTTAAGGCCCCTGTCTTTCGCAACTCTCCAAGACGAGGTCCCTTTACTGCTGGTCTCCTCCTTCGTTACTTCTCGTTGTTTTTTAAGCTGACGCACCTCCTCCCGCAGAGAGTCCAACTCTGTCCTCAGGGCTCCCACTAGAGTCACCAGGTCCTTTACTACAACTTCCATATTGCTATGATAATATAACAACACTCAGGAGCTCCGGTTAACACAACCTCTCACTGTGACTTCACCTGACCGACTGACTTCACCTGACCGACTCTGGTGAATGCTCTTGTCTGCACAGAAAAAATAGATATTATTGCACTTACCGAAACGTGGATGAATGTAGAAAATAGAGAACTATTAGCTGAATATCAAATAAATGGATTTAAACTATTTCACACAGATAGATATATTAGACGAGGAGGGGGAGTAGCCATATATGTTAGGAACAATTTGAAATGTAGTCTCAAAGAGGGACTCAAAACTGAGCCACATACAGAAACTATTTGGATAGAATTAAACGAAAAAGCAAATAATATTATAATAGGAGTTATATATAGGCCACCTAATTTAGACAGAATGGAAGCAAAGCATCTATGGGATGAAATATCTAGAGCATCTAGATCTAACAGTATTTATGTCATGGGTGACTTTAATTTTAGTGGAATAAACTGGGTGAACAAAACAGGGAATAGTGAAGCAGAAGATCTTCTAGAATTAATTGACGATTGCTTTCTTACGCAACACATTAAGGAACCAACGCGGGAAAATAATATTTTAGATTTAGTGTTAACTAACAGGGGAACACAAATTAATGACATCGAAATAGGGAGTGAGCTAGGGAACAGTGATCACAAAGTAATCAGATTTAGCATGTACTGGAATAGACCTGTAGGAGAAAATTCTGTAAAAGTGCCAGATTTTCGAAAAGCTGATTTTAATAGCCTAAGAAACTTTTTGGGTCAAATAGATTGGAAAGTCTTGGGTATGGGGTGTGGGCCGGTCTTGGAACGAGACATGAACCCAGCGATAGGTGACGTAAAAGGGGATTTCGATGTGGATTTAATATATAACTTATTTAAGAATATTCTAAACAAAGCACAGGAACGTAGTATACCATACAAATTGAATAGATCGAATACTAATGACCCAAAGTGGATAACAAATAATTTAAAGAACCTTATAGGTAAAAAGAGAGCTTGGTACAAAAGGATTAAGAATGGGGATGTCAGTTTAGAACAGGAATTCATACAACTGGTTAGAAATGTTAAAAAAGAGATTAGGAAAGCAAAAAGAAACTATGAAGTTCGCATAGCAGAGCAAGCAAAGTCAAATCCTAAAGTGTTTTTTCAGTTATATCGAACTAAGACTAGGGAAAGGATAGGTCCATTCAAATCTGAGACAGGTCAAATAACAGATAATGACAAGGAGATGAGTAGTATTTTTAACAAATATTTTATATCTGTATTTACTAAAGAAGAACTTAACAATATGCCTTCAGCCGAACAAGTCTATGTGGGTGGGGATGAGGACAGGCTGACTAGTTTATCAGTTACCAGGGAGGATGTAATTAAGCAATTAGAAAAACTAAAACCAAACAAATCCCCAGGGCCGGATGAAGTGTTTGCCAGGGTGCTTAAAGAATACAAAGAGGAGCTTTCTGAGCCACTGTCTACCATATTTAATAAATCAATAGGGTCAGGCAGAGTGCCAGAGGCATGGAAGGTAGCTAATGTGGTACCAATTTTTAAGAAAGGAGATAGATCACTTGCATCAAACTATCGGCCAATTAGCCTAACGTCTATTGTGGGAAAGTTACTTGAATCAATAATTACAATTACAATTCGTCTCCATCTTGAAAAACATTAATTAATAAATGAGTTACAACATGGTTTTACAAATAGCTGTTCATATTTAACAAATTTGCTATCTTTTTATTCCAGCATAGCTTAGGCAGTTGATAGTGGTAAGGATTGTGATGTTGTGTACCTTGATTTTAGCAAAGCTTTTGATACAGTTCCACATGAAAGACTGATTAAAAAAATAGAGGCTCATGGTATTGGGGGTGCTATATTAAGTTGGATTAGGGCATGGCTATTCCAAAGGAAACAGAGAGTTAGTATAAATGGGGTTAAGTCAGAGTGGGAAAATGTTGTAAGTGGAGTGCCTCAAGGCTCTGTCCTGGGACCTCTGTTGTTTATAAGAACATAAGAACAAAGGCAACTGCAGAAGGCCTGTTGGCCCATACGAGGCAGCTCCTATTCTATAACCACCCAATCCCACTCATATACTTGTCCAACCCGTGCTTGAAACAATCGAGGGACCCCACCTCCACAATGTTACGCGGCAATTGGTTCCACAAATCAACAACCCTGTTACTGAACCAGTATTTACCCAAGTCTTTCCTAAATCTAAACTTATCCAATTTATACCCATTGTTTCGTGTTCTGTCCTGTGTTGATACTTTTAATACCCTATTAATATCCCCCCGGTTATGTCCATTCATCCACTTGTAAACCTCTATCATGTCACCCCTAACTCTTCGCCTTTCCAGTGAATGCAACTTAAGCTTTGTTAATCTTTCTTCATATGAAAGATTTCTAATTTGGGGAATTAACTTAGTCATCCTACGCTGGACACGTTCAAGTGAATTTATATCCATTCTATAATATGGCGACCAAAACTGAACTGCATAATCTAAATGGGGCCTAACTAGAGCAAGATATAGCTTGAGAACCACACCAGGTGTCTTGTTACTAACGCTGCGATTAATAAATCCGAGTGTCCGATTTGCCTTATTACGAACATTTATGCATTGATCCTTTTGTTTTAAATTCTTACTAATCATAACTCCCAGATCCCTTTCGCAATCCGACTTCGCAATCACAACACCATCTAGCTCGTATCTTGTAACTCTATCATCATTACCTAACCTCAGAACTTTACATTTATCAGCATTAAACTGCATCTGCCAATCCTTTGACCATTTCAAAACCCTATCTAGATCAACTTGAAGTGATAGTGAGTCCTCCTCTGAATTAATTTCCCTACCGATATTCGTATCATCGGCAAATTTGCAAATGTTGCTACTCAAACCTGAATCTAAATCATTTATATATATTATAAACAACAGAGGTCCCAGGACAGAGCCTTGAGGCACTCCACTTACAACATTTTCCCACTCTGACTTGATTCCATTTATACTAACTCTCTGTTTCCTTTGGTATAGCCATGCCCTAATCCAGCTTAATATAGCACCCCCAATACCATGAGACTCTATCTTTTTAATCAGTCTTTCATGTGGCACTGTATCAAAAGCTTTGCTAAAGTCAAGGTATACAACATCGCAATCCTTACCACTATCAACTGCCTCAACAATGCTAGCATAAAAAGATAACAAATTTGTTAAACATAATATATGTTAAACATTATAATATATATCAATGATTTAGATTCAGGTCTGAGTACCAACATTTGCAAATTTGCCGATGATACAAAAATCGGCAGGGAAATTAACACGGAAGATGACTCGCTATCACTTCAAGTTGATCTAAATAGGGGTTTGAAATGGTCAAAGAATTGGCAAATGCAGTTTAATGCTGATAATTGCAAAGTTTTGAGGCTAGAAAATGATGATAGAGTTACAAGATACGAGCTAGATGGTGTTGAGATTGCGCAGTCGAATTGCGAAAGGGATCTGGGAGTTATGATATGTAAGAATTTAAAACAAAAGGATCAATGCATGAATGTTCGTAATAAGGCAAATAGGACACTGGGATTTATTAATCGAAGCGTTAGTAACAAGGCACCTGGTGTGGTTTTCAGCTATATCTTGCTCTGGTTAGGCCCCATTTAGATTATGCAGTTCAGGTTTGGTCGCCTTACTATAGAATGGATATAAATTCACTTGAACGTGTCCAGGGTAGGATGAGTAAGTTAATTCCCCAAATTAGAAACCTTTCATATGAAGAAAGATTAACAAAGCTTCAATTGCATTCACTTGAAAGGCGAAGAGTTAGGGGTGACATGATAGAGGTTTACAAGTGGATGAATGGACATAACAGGGGAGGATATTAATAGGGTATTAATAATATCAACACAAGACAGAACACGAAACAATGGGTATAAATTGGATAAGTTTAGATTTAGGAAAGACTTGGGTAAATACTGGTTCAGTAACAGGGTTGTTGATTTGTGGAACCAATTGCCGCGTAACATGGTGGAGGTGCGGTCCCTTGTCTGTTTCAAGCGCGGGTTGGACAAGTATATGAGTGGGATTGGGTGGTTATAAATAAGAGCTGCCTCGTATGGGCCAATATGCCTTCTGCAGTTACCTTTGTTCTTATGTTCTTAATTAACGTATTTGCTCTCTAGCATTAGAATAAAGATTTAATCATTAGGATTTTGTCGTCCATGAGACGAAGTGTTAACGTGGAATTGCAAGTGGGTTATCAGTGTTATCATTAGCCCTCCTAGACATTGCAATCTTACTGCAGGGGGGCTGTAGGAGTTCCCGAGTTTGAAGACCATAGGACTGGTAAGTCGGGAACAGAAGGATGGGGGAGGATGTAGGAAAACTTGAAAAGGATTAGGGTGTGAAGGAGAGGAAGGGGGTTACAGTTAAGTGGCCCAACCACTTTGGGGTTGATTGTAATGCGAAGTGATGGATGAAAGGGTAGGTGATATATGGTGGTTAGTAGTAGGCTGTTTTTTTTTTTTTTTTTTTTTTTCCTGATCAGCTGGCGGTGAGTAGCCATAAAACAGGTGGTGGTTGATTAAGTACCTACTCGCCGCTTTTCCTGGAGAGCTGTGCTTGTTTTAGAATCAGTTGTTGGTGGTTGAGTGGAGTTATTAAATCCTTAATCGGTGAGTTTCAGGTCGTAGGACTTAGGTGTACAGTGGGGCTGACGGATGCCATTCATCCTCTTGTGGAAGGTTGCTTAAGATCCTGGGCTCAAAGCCCTCCAAATGTACTCACTAGAAAGAAGACGAGAGAGATATAAAATAATATACACCTGGAAGATACTGGAGGGCCAAGTACCAAATCTACACAGTAAAATAACAACGTACTGGAGTAAACGATATGGAAGAAAATGTAGTATAGAACCAGTGAAGAGCAGAGGTGCCATAGGCACAATCAGAGAACACTGTATAAACATCAGAGGTCCGCGGTTGTTCAACGTCCTCCCAGCAAGCATAAGAAATATTGCCGGAACGACCGTGGACATTTTCAAGAGGAAACTAGATTTATTCCTCCAAGGAGTGCCGGACCAACCGGGCTGTGGTGGGTATGTGGGCCTGTGGGCCGCTCCAAGCAACAGCCTGGTGGACCATACTCTCACAAGTCAAGACTGGCCTCGGGCCGGGCTTTGGGAGTAGAAGAACTCCCAGAACCCCATCAACCAGGTATCAACCAGGGCCTGGGGTAGGCTCTGTCGTGGATGTATCTTCTTACCCTTTGTTGGAGGGACATCCTCCTCGATCTGTGGGGCTGGTCGAGCATAGCGTAATTCGTTGTGTTGAGGACAACAAAGGGGTCCTCACGATTTGGCATGTACATACTTTTCATTTTATATAGCTGTTTGATTGAGAGGCGATTCAGGCGAACGTTCAGTGGGTCGATCCTCAGTGTGGTATTGTTGGATATTTCCAACACCGAATACCACATTGTTGTATTCTCATTACTTATTACTAACCATACTAAATATTGTAGTAAGTAAAATTAACAACACGTAGAATTCTCATGTACTAATAATTCATCTGTGCAGTAGGCTAGAATTCTTACGTCATCTGACGCCAGTATTGCGTCAGATTTCCTTACAGTAAACACATTATATCCAATTTGTGTGAGAATTAAATACGATTCTCCATAATTAAAGCATTCTGTATGACAACTGATTGCAGACGAATTGTTCTCTAACTAAAAGCCGAATAGAGCATTAGAATCATAGCGTCTACCTCGCGATAGAGTTAACGTCATCAATGAATGCCATGGGGAGACATTAATTCCTCTCCCTTATATATTTACTATTCTTAAATTGGTAAATAACAATATTTTGTTCCTCTAAATAATAAACCCGTCCAGTCTTTAACGTTTCAAGTGCAAATGCGAGAAATATTAATGTTCGAGACAATAATTTGTTTTATGAACGCCGACTCGGCGTGGGTTTGAGGGACGCAATCCTCCTCAGTACGCGGACACGTGCAGAGCCGAAAGGAAGCAGACCTGCGCTTACCGTACTCATAAGAAGACGCCATTTCCCAGCAAATAGGGCAGGTGTTATCCATCCTCAGATGAAAGTCGCCACTGTGAGGCGTGAATAACCTTGCAGATAATATCTTCAACTAGTGCTGGTGTTAAATAAGGAGCCCTTTGACTTGGTTCCTGACGACACGTGATCAGCCAACTGAAGCGCATCACTATCCAGGATAGGTTCACCGGAGCCTGGGATGCGAAATACGGCAATCTTAATACTTATACAGTGCCCACAGCTAAGTATTCTTTTATTTGATGCATCAGGTAGAAGATTGATGATAGCAGGGTGATTGTTCGTTAAGAAGCGCGATAACACCTAATAACAGGTGATTAACATTTATCACCTGTAAAATCTTAATATTTTTGAATATAAATTGAGTAGTTAAATCAGTTGCTACTGGAAATTATTTATCTTGCAGCACGAGAGAAGAATTCCTCATGCTGCCTTCCTCCATGTTAACCCGTTCCACTCGTTAGTGTACCGAGTCTGGAGAGTAAGAGGACTTCTATGGCTTACTAAAGGAATCTTCATCAAGCTAAGATTTATTTCATTTTACTATTCTGTTGCAATATATATTTATGCAGAATGTTTTGAGATTAATGTGTGATTTACTGTAATTCATTATTATGCTCATATTTTATATTCCTCTCTATGCTAATGAGATTAGTTTCAACATTATCTTATAGGATTAGATTATTATTAATTGAATTAGTGAACGAACCACACTAATTCCTGGACGTACTTACCTCCAGTAATAACCCCCCAATGTAGGTGTTTGAGGTTTGTTTCATTTAATAATACAGCCCATTAATTATTATTATGATCATGCTTTCTAGTTTAATCCATAGTCACTGGTTTCATCTAGGAATTATCTAATGATCAGAAATTCTCAGTTTCCCTCTTTACTTTAAAAGCGGGTGGTCCTTCATAATTTAATTTACTACATTAATAATTAAATAATCAGAATCAAGCCCCAAATATCCCACATTATAGTCCTTCGAACCGGATAGGCATTAAATTTATAACTAAAATATTAACCATTAATAACTAATCCTTGTGTGATAGAAGCTAGACTAACTATTTAATTAATTGTGTCAACTAACATTGTAACACATCAGTTAGCCTAGATCACACTAACATATTGCTACTTTTACCTCATGTATAAAGTGGCTTTAGTGGGTCATAGCCAATTACCCACAACACTTAGACCTATACCTCACACCGAAGTGAGAATCTTTAGGTCACCAGGAGCAACAGCTCATAACTTTTACAATAACACCACCCTAACACCTGCGTTAGAGTGGCCTCACCATCTAACCATTATATACTTAGGTGGTAATGACATCCACCCCACTCGTCATCCAGCCGAGGTGATCAAACACCTCAAAAACATAATTTCTTCTTTCAAGCTCATCAGTGAATCAGTAGTATTCACATTAGTGGAACCTCGCCAACCAAGTCAAGATAATCGTTGGGGAGTAACTCCGGAATACTACCTGAGAGCTGCTAAGTACATAAATTTCAGGCTGAAAAAACGAGTGAGATTGGATGCCACATATATCCAATTTACAGCCAGACCTTACAGACAGAACCTGACCAGAGACGGTGTACATTTGTCAGGGGAATCTAGGTTGCATGTGGTTGACCAGTTAATTAACACCATCAACCATCACAAAAGGCTGTGGCTGGCAAGCCAAACTTAACTGTACATAATTGTTCACCTGTGTGTGCAAGAGCACTTTTATAAAACAAAAAACCCAAAAATACAGCACAACTATATTTACTTTATTGCACCACAATAATCTTTACCCATGTTATTAGGTAGAATTTAGGCTGAGATTGTGCTGAATTTGGTACAAGCCCAGACTAAATAATTTTATAGTTCTTAGTTAGGAATTATTACGACTAGATCTAAAACTAGTCAGTGTTGTGTATATTATATTATTTGTGCTGACCCTCTACAGGGTAGGATAAATTTTGAGATAACTCTGATTGGAGTGTCTCCATAATATTTCTCTTGTATGCATTATTTTGTGTATCTATTTTGTGTATTGCTGGATTATCTCCATTAACTCTGATGGTGATATGGATGAGCTAACCGGACGAGAACTAATGGTGAAGTTCAGACAGTGCACAAAATATCTAGCTATTTGTTGTTAGGTAGGTAGGTACATTCAACCTCAAGTGAGGTAAAATATAAAGTAGTCACCTTAAATTAGGCTACAATTAATGTTACCTGTTCACTAATGAACAAGTACCCAAGCTTCATTAGTAATACATATACTAACACTGTGAAGTTTGAACCTAAGCCCAACATGGCTACTCCTGAACAATTGAGGAGAACCTACATTGGCCTTAAAGGTCACTTGACCAGATTAATTAATAAAGCTGATGACTTAACTAAAGATAATCCCATTGACTCTTATCACTTAGAGTCATTAGTTAGATTGGCTGATCTGAAATTTGATCAAGTCAGATCTGCAGGTCAATCTTATTTTGATCTGCTAAATACTGTAGAAATTGATCCTGATGAAACAAGTCAAATTGTAAACGACATCTCCCAATATGAAGAGGAGACTCATGATAAAATTTTCAGGCTATCTAAATTAGCCAAACAGTCTGGATCCAATACCAGCAACACTGGGTCTCACTTCAATAATGACTTACCCGAGTTTTGTTTACCTACTTTAGACTTGCCCACCTTTTCAGGATTAGATACAGAAAATTGGGACAATTTTTGGACTTCCTTTGAAGTTCACATCCATAAGAAACAGTCTCTAGACAAAGTTTCTAAATTTTCATACCTACTCAGTCTTCTCACAGGAGAGGCTAAAAAGGTCATACATAACCTTACTCTTAATGAGAGTAATTATGAGGAAGCTATAAAACTCCTGAAGTTGAACTATTGCAACAAAGAGTTAAGTATAGCTACCCTTTATTATCAAGTGCTAGATCTGAATGCACCAAACAGTAGACCAGAGTCACTTCAAAGCTTCAGACTAGAAGTAGAGTCTCTAGTAAAGGCCTTAGGTACCAAGGTTAATATACCTAGTTCTGAATGGTCTATCATGCTATTGTTACAGAGGAAATTACCTCGAAACGTCTTGACAGAGCTCTGCTCACATTATAATACTGAGTTTCTTACTCTCGATCAGATTTTCGAGGGGTTGAGGATCACAGTTAATAGGTTAAAGACTCATGACAAAATTAAACCTGAGTCTAAACCAATTAATACTGATATTTCAGTCAAACCTAAACAGACTCCAAGTAAGTCTAATAAATATAAATCCAAACCTACTCCATCCACCAGGAAAAGAAGTGGAAATGTAGGTACATATTCAGTATCTCCTTCAGAGATAACCAATGACTTGTCTACTAAAGAGACTAAGTCTAATAACCAAAGAAAGTGTCTGTTCTGCAATCAGGAACACACCACTTACCAATGCTCTGCTTATCCTACGTATAATGCTAGAGTTAAAAGGTTACAGGAATTGCACAAATGCACTAAATGTATGGGTTCTCATGATCCCAAGAAATGTGCAGTACCACTACGTACTTGCAACCGTTGTAACCAAGGTGTACACCACTACGCCTTATGTAGGAAATCTCCTACACCAACTATGACCACTGGAGAGAATTTTACTAATTCTACTGCAGTGCAATATTGTAAAGTACATCACGAAGTGAATGTACTCGCTACTGAGTCAGGCAATAGTACTACCTTGCCTACCGCTCAGCTTAAATTAATAAACCGAAGATCTAGAATTAACAGTAGAGGTCTCTTTGACCAAGGTTCACAAAAAACCTTCATCACACAACAGCTGGTAGATGATTTAAATTTAAAACCTACCAAAAGTGTGAAGTTAAACATTTCTGGTTTCCTATCAAATAGTGGACCGCGTGACTACAAGGTAGTTAAATTACTAGTTAGATTAGGATCCTCTACTAGCCCAATCCATGCGGTGGTAGTGGATAAGATTCCTACGGACCTGCAGGTAACAGGATTAGCTCGCATTGCGAGACACCTTAAGCGAAACCGCATGAGGCTAGCGGACCATAAAATAAATTCCGATTGCCTCACGGATATTGGAATATTAATAGGCGCGGATCATTATTACAAGTTTATCACTGGATGCACTAGGCAACATGGTATGAATTTGTTGTCGTCCGCAGGGGGGAAATTGCTCACAGGACCCGTGCTTTTCAGACAAGGTCCAGCGTCCACAAACCAACAAACCAATAATGTAATTGTGGCGTGACTAGACTTAGAGCAGTCACCCCTAACGCTTCAGGGAAATAGCCGAGGACATTGAGTCTGACCCACCAATACATCGTTTGTGGGATTTAGATACGATAGGCATCATTCCTGAGCAACCAAGTCCTGATGATACATGGACTTACCAGCAATATCTGGATACAGTTGTCTACTCAAATAAACAATATTGGGTAAGACTCCCATGGAAGTTAGATCATCCACAACTTCCAGTGAATTATTTTATGGCAGCCTCACAATTGCAGTCTCAATTAACACGACTGCAGAAGCAGCCAGACAAACTAACCATGTATCACCAACTTATCCAACAACAACTTAACAATAAGTTCATTGAAGTTGTTGAACACGATGACCGAAAAACAGGTCATTATTTACCTCACCATGCCGTGGTGAAAGACTCACTGACAACACCTATTCGTATTGTCTTTAATTGCAGTGCTAAAGTAAAGCCTAGTGTGTCTTTAAATGAATGTCTCCAAACGGGACCTAGCCTAACACAAAGGCTACATGACGTGTTGTTACGATTTCGCACAGGCATTTTTGCCTATACTGCTGACATCAGCAAAGCCTTTCTCCGAGTAGGATTGCAGGAGGAAGATCGTGACTACACAAAATTCCTCTGGTTCAAGGATCCACTGGATCCTAACAGTGAAGTAATCACCTATCGGTTTGCCTCTGTATTATTTGGTGCTACGTCCTCACCGTTTCTTTTGCAAGCAACATTAGACACGCATTTGAGGAAATCAGACAGCCCTTATAAGGCAACCATTAGCGACAACTTGTATGTCGACAATTTCCAGGGGACAACTAATGATCAAGCTGATCTGGTAGAAATCTACCATGAGGCTAACCGTGAACTGTTAGGAGCCAATATGCCTCTACAGCCATGGGCCTCAAATAATAAACTGCTTAACCAGTTAATCGAGAAAGAATTTCCCGATTATCAGGTACCTAGTAAATTAAAGGTTCTAGGCGTGGAATGGAACACCAGCACTGACGAGATGAATGTCAAGTCAGTGCAAACTGATAATTCAACCCTTACCATGAGAACACTGCTCTCATTTGTCAGTCAACCATTTGACCCTTTAGGCCTACTTAGTCCTATATTAATAAGGGGCAAACTCCTAATGCAGGAGTGCTGGCAACAACATATGGGATGGGATGATCCGTTATCAAGTGAGTTACAAGCCAAATGGCAAATACTCTCAACGGATTTTAATCAGTTAGGCGTTTTGAAATTTCCTCGTAATGCTTCAGGACCAAACTTACCCACCAATTTACGCGTTTTTTGCGATGCCTCTGGCAAAGCATATGGCGCAGCAGCCTATTTAGTTAACAGTGCTCAATCAATTTTACTCACATCAAAAGCAAGAGTTGCTCCCATAAAGAAGAGATCCTTACCTCAGATGGAGTTGACTGCATTGCTAGTGGGAGTACGATTGGCCCATTGCCTGGCAAAGACACTCAGTAATATCCACTTTGGTGAGATTGTAGTGTGGTCAGACAACGAGGCAGTCTTACAATGGGTAAGAAACAATAACAACAAAACTCCTTACGTCAGTAATCGCGTCAGGGAGATTCATGATTTATCCGCAGGATATAAGTTCAGACATGTCCCTACTAAGGACAATCCTGCAGATTATTTATCAAGAGGATTGACATTAAAACAACTTGTCAAATCTTCGCTGTGGTTCAATGGACCTTCATGGCTTGTTGGTGGTCAGTGGCCCAAACAAAAGTCACAAGTCATAGTGACCAATATCACCACTCCCATGAAGGACCCAGAGCCTCAGCGAACATTAGCCATTGATCCTCATCATTATTCCAACTTAAGCAAATTGTTACGAGTGACTGCGCACGTGTTTGATTTCCTCTCTAAAGTAGGAATTCGGCACAAATTTCCCAATCCTGTTCACTATTGGATTAAGCGAGCGCAGGAAGAGACCTACGGAAGCGAATTTGAGAATCTTCCGGATAAACTCACTAAGTCTCTGGGCATCTGGTACGATGTCAACACTCATAACATACTACGATGTGGAGGACGTTTGCTACATGCAAAGATTGACTTAGACACTAAGAACCCAATTCTTTTACCTCGTCATCACATCATAACTAAACTTAATCTTGTCTTACATTACCATCAATATGGTACCCTACATGGTGGAGTTTTAGATACTCTCACCGATCTTAGACAAAAGTACTGGCTTCCTCAAGGTCGTCAGACTGTTAAGACCATTATTAAATCTTGTGTAATCTGTAAGAGATACGACGCTAGAGTCTGTCCTTACCCAGGACCTCCCCCACTCCCAGAAGAGCGAGTGGTTCATCTTCGTCCATTCGAAACCACTGGAGTTGATTATACAGGAGCCTTACTCCTCACTGGTAACCCAGATAATATACCAGTGAAGGCGTACATTTGTCTCTTTACATGTGCTACAACCAGAGGCGTGCACTTAGAGGTTACCCCAGACATGAGTGCTGAAGCTTTCATTCAAGCTTTCCGCAGATTTGCTGCCCGTCGATCATGTCCTAGATTAATGATATCAGACAACGGATCTAATTTTGTGGCAGGAGAAAGTTGTTTGCGAGAAGTCTGGAACCACCCTGAAGTGCAATCAGTCTTACAAAGAAGACAATGTCACTGGAAATTCATAGCACCAAGAGCCCCTTGGCAAGGTGGGTTCTATGAGCGAATGGTAGGCACAGTCAAAAGGTGTCTAAGGAAAACGTTACACCGACAAAAGGTCAGTTACGCAGAACTCCAAACTATTGTTGTGGAAATCGAGGCGCGAGTCAATAACTGCCCACCCAGCAAACAATTTTAGGTTGCCACAACATATCTGGAAAGTATTGGAAACGTTTGTTTTATCGTATCAGATACGATATTGTGTGTGGACTTAAATAGGTTTCCAAAACTTATAACCAAGACATATGTATCTAACACTAATTTGAGATGTTGTGGCAACTTTACACTCCTAACATGAGTCATTCATAATCCATTCATATACCAATATGAATCTCTAATGAAAGGTTTGAGCCAATAATGTGAACCCTTTTCACATCTTTGTGTTTAAAGTTAAATTTCTTGAAATTAAATTATATTTTATATTATATTATTTTTATTATATTTTATATTATATTATTATTTTCAATTTAAATATTAAAACCAATTTAAGGGTAAAAAAATCTAATAATTTATATTTCTTTTATTATTTACTAACAATTATAATTATTTACTAACGGAGAGAGGGGAGGCTGTACGGCAGAGAGTGGCGGCTGTGGCGGACAGTGGCGGCAGTGGCGGAAAGTGGCGGCGGGCGGACAGTGGCGGCGGGCGGACAGTGGCGGCGGCGGGTGGATAGTGGCGGCGGGCGGACAGTGGCGGCGGTGGCGGATAGTGGCGGCGGGCGGACAGTGGCGGCAGGCGGACATTGGCGGCGGTGGTGGATAGTGGCGGCTGTGGCGGATAGTGGCAGCGGGCGGACCGTGGCGGCTTTGGCGGCGGTGGTGGACAGTGGCGGCGGGCGGACAGTGGCGGCGGCGGGCGGACAGTGGCGGCGGCGGGCGGACAGTGGCGGCGGCGGGCGGACAGTGGCGGCGGCGGGCGGACAGTGGCGGCGGCGGGCGGACAGTGGCGGCGGCGGGCGGACAGTGGCGGCGGCGGGCGAACAGTGGCGGCGGCGGGCGGACAGTGGTGGCGGCGGGCGGACAGTGGTGGCGGCGGGCGGACAGTGGAGGCGGCGGGCGGACAGTGGTGGCGGCGGGCGGACAGTGGTGGCGGCGGGCAGACAGTGGTGGCGGCGGGCGGACAGTGGTGGCGGCGGGCGGACAGTGGTGGCGGTGGCAGACAGTGGTGGCGGTGGCAGACAGTGGTGGCAGTGGCGGACAGTGGTGGCGGTGGCGGATAGTGGCAGCGGGCGGACAGTGGCGGCGGGCGGACAGTGGCGGCGGTGGCGGATAGTGGCGGCGGGCGGACAGTGGCGTCGGGCGGACAGTGGCGGCGGTGGCGGATAGTGGCGGCGGGCGGACAGTGGCGGCGGGCGGACAGTGGCGGCGGGCGGACAGTGGCGGTGGTGGCGGATAGTGGCGGCGGGCGGACAGTGGCGGCGGGCGGACAGGGCGGCGGCGGGCGGACAGTGGCGGCGGGCGGACAGTGGCGGCGGGAGGACAGTGGCGGCGGCGGGCGGACAGTGGCGGCGGCGGGCGAACAGTAGCGGCGGCGGGCGGACAGTGGAGGCGGCGGGCGGACAGTGGTGGTGGCGGGCGGACAGTGGAGGCGGCATGCGGACAGTGGTGGCGGCGGGCGGACAGTGGTGGCGGCGGGCGGACAGTGGTGGCGGCGGGCGGACAATGGTGGCGGCGGGCAGACAGTGGTGGCGGTGGCAGACAGTGGTGGCGGTGGCAGACAGTGGTGGCGGTGGCGGACAGTGGTGGCGGTGGCAGATAGTGGCAGCGGGCGGACAGTGGCGGCGGGCGGACAGAGGCGGCGGTGGCGGATAGTGGCGGCGGGCGGACAGTGGCGGCGGGAGGACAGTGGCGGCGGCGGGCGGACAGTGGCGGCGGCGGGCGAACAGTGGCGGCGGCGGGCGGACAGTAGCGGCGGGCGGACAGTGGCGGCGGGAGGACAGTGGCGGCGGCGGGCGGACAGTGGCGGCGGCGGGCGAACAGTGGCGGCGGCGGGCGGACAGTGGAGGCGGCGGGCGGACAGTGGTGGCGGCGGGCGGACAGTGGAGGCGGCGGGTGGACAGTGGTGGCGGCGGGCGGACAGTGGTGGCAGCGGGCGGACAGTGGTGGCGGCGGGCGGACAGTGGTGGCGGCGGGCGGACAGTGGTGGCGGTGGCAGACAGTGGTGGCGGTGGCAGACAGTGGTGGCGGTGGCGGACAGTGGTGGCGGTGGCAGATAGTGGCAGCGGGCGGACAGTGGCGGCGGGCGGACAGTGGCGGCGGTGGCGGATAGTGGCGGCGGGCGGACAGTGGCGGCGGGCGGACAGTGGCGGCGGTGGCGGATAGTGGCGGCGGGCGGACAGTGGCGGCGGGCGGACAGGGCGGCGGCGGGCGGACAGTGGCGGCAGGCGGACAATGGCGGCGGGAGGACAGTGGCGGCGGTGGCGGATAGTGGCGGCGGGCGGACAGTGGCGGCGGGCGGACAGTGGCGGCTGTGGCGGATAGTGGCGGCGGGCGGACCGTGGCGGCTTTGGCGGCGGTGGTGGACAGTGGCGGCGGGCGGACAGTGGCGGCTTTGGCGGCGGTGGTGGACAGTGGCGGCGGGCGGACAGTGGCGGCGGGCGGACAGTGGCGGCTGTGGCGGATAGTGGCGGCGGGCGGACCGTGGCGGCTTTGGCGGCGGTGGTGGACAGTGGCGGCGGGCGGACCGTGGCGGCTTTGGCGGCGGTGGTGGACAGTGGCGGCGGGCGGACAGTGGCGGCGGCGGGCGGACAGTGGCGGCGGCGGGCGGACAGTGGCGGCGGCGGGCGAACAGTGGCGGCGGCGGGCGGATAGTGGTGGCGGCGGGCGGACAGTGGAGGTGGCGGGCGGACAGTGGAGGCGGCGGGCGGACAGTGGAGGCGGCGGGCGGACAGTGGTGGCGGCGGGCGGACAGTGGTGGCGGCGGGCGGACAGTGGAGGCGGCGGGCGGACAGTGGAGGCGGCTTGCGGACAGTGGAGGCGGCGGGCAGACAGTGGTGGCGGCGGGCGGACAGTGGTGGCGGCGGGCGGACAGTGGTGGCGGCGGGCGGACAGTGATGGCGGTGGCAGACAGTATTGGCGGTGGCGGACAGTGGCGGACAGTGGCGGCGGTGGCGGACAGTGGCGGCGGTGGCGGACAGTAGCGGCGGTGGCGGACAGTTGCGGCGGTGGCGGACACTGGCGGCTGTGTCTGGCGGTGGTGGCGGGCGGTGGCGGTGTCGCGGCATCTGTGATGAGTGGTGGCGGCTGGCGGTGGTGGGTGGTGGCGGCGGTGGTGGTGGGTGGTGGTGGCGGCGGTGGCTGGTGGTGGTGGGTGGTGGCGGCGGTGGTGGTGGGTGGTGGTGGCGGCGGCGGCTGGTGGTGGTGGGTGGTGGCGGCGGGTGGTGGGTGGCGGCGGCGGCTGGTGGTGGTGGGTGGTGGCGGTGGGTGGTGGGTGGTGGCGGCTGTGGTGGGTGGAGGCAGGCGGTGGCGGGCGGTGGCGGGCGGCGGCTGTGATGGGTGGTGACGATCGGCGGTGGGGGGGGCTGGTGGCGGCTGGCGGTGGCGGCTTGCGGTGGCAACTGTGGCAACGGGCGGTGACGGCTGATAGCGGGCGGTGGTGGCGGCTGGTGGCAGGTGGTGGTGGCGGTGGTGGCGGCTGGTGGTGGCGGCTGGTGGTGGTGGCAGCTGGTGGCGGTGATGGCGGCTGGTGGTGGTGGCAGCTGGTGGCGGTGATGGCGGCTGGTGGTGGTGGTGGTGGCAGCTGGTGGTGGTGGCAGCTGGTGGCGTCTGGTGGCGGTGATGGCGGCTGGTGGTGGTGGTGGGTGGTGGTGGCGGCTGTGGTGGGTGGTGGCGGTGGTGTCGGCGGCGGCTGTGGTGGGTGGTGGCGGCGGTGATGGGTGGTGGCGGCGGTGGTGGTGGGTGGTGGTGGCGGCGGCGGGGATGGGTGGTGGCGGGGGTGGTGGTGGGTGGTGGTGGCGGCGGCGGCTGGTGGTGGTGGGTGGTGGCGGCGGGTGGTGGTGGTGGGTGGCGGTGGCTGGTGGCGGGTGGCGGCTGGTGGTGGGTGGCGGGTGGCGGCGGGTGGCGGCTGGTGGTGGGTGGCGGGTGGCGGTGGGTGGCGGCTGGTGGCGGCCAGCTGGGACACACCCTTCACCACTGAAGGTCTGAGCACAACTAACCATATGTGTCTCTCACCACCAGAACAGTGTTGCCAGCTCGCGCTCTCAAAATGTTTCCTTCAAAGATTGTATATTATCTTTGAACAACAAGTTTGATTATCAAGGAAATAATGCATATATTATTGTCACATTAATACTGTGCAATATCTTATTACATTCCTGCTAAATAATTATAATTTGAAACAGGACAAAAAATCCCACATATATATAAAAACCAACATTAGAGATCACGAGGCCTAGGCCTCGCCTGTGACCACACATCCTGCCTCCCTGGCCTGCTACTCTCTCACACCTCACACTCTTAACTCTCTCATAATCACTCTCACTCTCTTAATCTGTCACTCTTACTCTCTGTCACTCTTACTCTCTGTCACTCTTACTCTCTGTCACTCTTACTCTCTGTCACTCTTACTCTCTGTCACTCTTACTCTCTGTCACTCTTACTCTCTGTCACTCTTACTCTCTGTCACTCTTACTCTCTGTCACTCTTACTCTCTGTCACTCTTACTCTCTGTCACTCTTACTCTGTCACTCTTACTCTCTGTCACTCTTACTCTCTGTCACTCTTACTCTCTGTCACTCTTACTCTCTGTCACTCTTACTCTCTGTCATTCTTACTCACTCTCAGTCACCCTTACCCATTCATACTCACTCTCTCACTCTTACTCTCATACTCTTACTCTCAATTACTCTTACTCTCAATCACTCTTACTCCCAATCACTCCTACTCCCAATCACTTCTACTCTCAATCACTCCTACTCTCATTCTTACTCTTACTCTTACTCCCAATCACTCTTACTCTCAATCACTCTTACTCTCAATCACTCTTACTCTCAATCACTCTTACTCTCAATCACTCTTACTCTCATTCTTACTCTTACTCTCAATCACTCTTATTCTCATTCTTACTCCTACTCCCAATCACTCTTACTCCCAATCACTCTTACTCTCAATCACTCTTACTCCCAATCACTCTTACTCTCAATCACTCTTACTCTCAATCACTTTTACTCTCAATCACTCTTACTCTCAATCACTCTTACTCTCACTAACTCTCAATCACTCTTACTCTCACTCTAACTCTCAATCACTCTTACGCACTATTACTCACTCTTTCTCTCAGTCATCCTTACTCACTCTCATACTCACTCTTACTCTGTCACTCTTACTCTCTGTCACTCTTACTCTCTGTCACTCTTACTCTCTGTCACTCTTACTCTCTGTCACTCTTACTCTCTGTCACTCTTACTCTCTGTCACTCTTACTCTCTGTCACTCTTACTCTCTGTCACTCTTACTCTCTATCACTCTTACTCTGTCATTCTTACTCTGTCACTCTTACTCACTCTCAGTCACCCTTACCCATTCATACTCACTCTCTCACTCTTACTCTCATACTCTTACTCTCAATTACTCTTACTCTCAATCACTCTTACTCCCAATCACTCCTACTCCCAATCACTCCTACTCTCATTCTTACTCTTACTCTTACTCCCAATCACTCTTACTCTCAATCACTCTTATTCTCATTCTTACTCTTACTCTCACTCTTACTCTTACTCCCAATCACTCTTACTCCCAATCACTCTTACTCCCAATCACTCTTACTCTCAATCACTCTTACTCTCAATCACTCTTACTCTCAATCACTCCTACTCTCAATCACTCTTACTCTCTTTTACTCTTACTCTCACTAACTCTCATTCACTCTTACTCTCACTCTAACTCTCAATCACTCTTACTCTCATACTCACCCTTACTCTCAATCACTTTACTCTCACTCACTCTGTCACTCTTACTTATACTCACTCTTACTCACACTTACACACTCTCTGGCACTCTCACTCACCTTCAGTCACTCTTACTCACTCTTACCCACTCTCGCTCACTCTTACTCACTCTAGTTAATAAGAACACGCCAATATAAGACAACAAAACGTTTTCAGATTCTTTCTCACCACTTTCCAGCAACTTTTAAAATTTATATAAATTATCTTAGGGAATAATACATAAATTATATATTTAAACATGATATTAGTGTTTAGTGGAATGCATAAGGAGTCAAATTGTGTTAAAAAGAGCGATTTTTAGAAAATTTGGAAAACTACTTTTTTCTGTTCATATTACAGAGCACCACTTGGTTTCCGAACCCCTTGGGGACGAGACCCGTCGGTTAACATGTAAGTTCGTATACGAGAAATAGAAGGGGAAAAAATAAACTAGAAATGTAAAAAGAAATTTTTCCGAAAAAACTCTAGGGAAAAAATCGACAGGTTCATAGCGTAAATGCGACTGTGTTTTGTTTGTACTCGCCAATAAGTGAAGTCCTGATCCGCTTTATAAAAGTCCTTAATTGTTCCTAACTGATTATTAAGACGTCTGGCAAACATCCTCTGGATGTTTCCTGCCAGCCTGCCTGCCAGCCTGCAGGAACATCCTGCCAGCCTACAGGAACATCCTGCCAGCTTGCCTGCCAGCCTGCCTGCCAGCTTGCCTGCCAGCCTGCAGGAACATCCTGCCAGCCTGCCTGCCAGCTTGCCTGCCAGCCTGCAGGCACATCCTGCCAGCCTGCCTGCCAGCTTGCCTGCCAGCCTGCAGGAACATCCTGCCAGCCTGCCTGCCAGCTTGCCTGCCAGCCTGCAGGAACATCCTGCCAGCTTGCCTGCCAGCTTGCAGGCACATCCTGCCAGCCCGTAGGCACATCCTGCCAGCCTGCAGGCACATCCTGCCAGCCTGCAGGCACATCCTGCCAGCCTGCAGGCACATCCTGCCAGCCTGCAGGCACATCCTGCCTAAAATATACGATGATGTACTGTACATTTAAGAAACAAATCTGGGTCACAGGTCTGTGGAGTGTGGTTAGGCTTACGGAGTCAGCTGGTCCCTCCCCCACCACCGATACACCTCCCCCTCTCCCCCCACCCCAAACCCATACACACACACACACACTCAAAGGTCACGTGGTTCATGGTTCACTTCAACACCCATATATCGTTTCCTGCCTGCCTGCCTCCTTCCCAGCCTGCAAGCCTGCCTGCCTGCCTGCCTGCCTGCCTCCTTCCCAGCCTGCAAGCCTGACTGCCTGCCTGCCTCCTTCCCAGCCTGCAAGCCTGCCTGCCTGCCTGCCTCCTTCCCAGCCTGCAAGCCTGCCTGCCTGAATGCCTACCTGCCTGCCTCCTTCCCAGCCTGCAAGCCTGCCTGCCTGAATGCCTACCTGCCTGCCTCCTTCCCAGCCTGCAAGCCTGCCTGCCTGAATGCCTGCCTCCTTCCCAGCCTGCAAGCCTGCCTGCCTGCCTGCCTGCCTCCTTCCCAGCCTGCAAGCCTGCCTGCCTGCCTGCCTCCTTCCCAGCCTGAGAGCCTGCCTGCCTGCCTGCCTGCCTGCCTCCTTCCCAGCCTGCAAGCCTGCCTGCCTGCCTGCCTGCCTCCTTCCCAGCCTGCAAGCCTGCCTGCCTGCCTCCTTCCCAGCCTGCAAGCCTGCCTGCCTGCCTGCCTCCTTCCCAGCCTGCAAGCCTGCCTGCCTGCCTGCCTCCTTCCCAGCCTGCAAGTCTGCCTGCCTGCCTGCCTCCTTCCCAGCCTGCAAGCCTGCCTGCCTCCTTCCCAGCCTGCAAGCCTGCTTGCCTGCCTGCCTCCTTCCCAGCCTGCAAGCCTGCCTGCCTGCCTGCCTGCCTCCTTCCCAGCCTGCAAGCCTGCCTGCCTGCCTGCCTCCTTCCCAGCCTGCCAGCCTGCTTCCTTCCCAGCTTGCCAGCCTGCTTCCTTTCCAGCCAGCCTGCCTCCCTCCCTGCCATCATGCTAACGGGTAGTGTGTGTTAGGCTTATCTTCGGGAATGAGCCGGTCTCACCCCCACCACCAACAAACCACCCGCCCCCCTACATCCCATCTCTCAAGGTCACGCGGTTCAACCGCGTGACTACCACTCACTCCCTGCCTGCCAGCCTGCCTGCCTGCCTGTGCCTGCCTGCCTGTGCCTGCCTGCCTGTGCCTGCCTGCCTGTGCCTGCCTGCCTGTGCCTGCCAGCCTGCCTTTCCCTCCCTAATTCTCACTACTTCCATCCCTTCCTGCCTACCTCCTAGCATCTCTCCCTACCTCCCCCTCCCTCTTAGCATCTCTCCCTACCTCCCCCTCCCTCTTAGCATCTCTCCCTACCTCCTAACATCTCTCCCTACCTCCCCCTCCCTCTTAGCATCTCTCCCTACCTCCTAACATCTCTCCCTACCTCCCCCTCCCTCTTAGCATCTCTCCCTACCTCCTAACATCTCTCCCTACCTCCCCCTCCCTCTTAGCATCTCTCCCTACCTCCTAACATCTCTCCCTACCTCCCCCTCCCTCCTAGCATCTCTCTCTCCCCCTCTCTCACTGATTCTCCCCCCCCCTCATTCATACTGCCTCCCACCTAAGCTCCATCGTCCATCCACCCACCAGTCAGCCATCACTGACGCAATGCGTGCATTAGGAGCCAACATGGTGCACAGATGTTTCTCGATTGTGCAGATATGTAAAACAAAAGCACAGAATGAACATTCCAGCCTTATGGCAATTCAAAATAATAGGAATAATAGGCCGTGAATCTGTGAAGTCACAGCGGGCAAACTGGACCATCTCCCACCCACCACCACAAGCCGGCGTGACGCTTGGCGGACCCCTTCCTACCCGAACATGACTCCCCAACCCCAATCGGGAAACTGGAAGTTTCGGATAACTAAAGTTCGGAAACCAAGTGGTGCTCTGTATAACTAAATGGATTTTAAAGGTTTCACTCAGCCAATATATATCATTCACAATTTATTAATGAATTTTACAAAAAAACACCATAAATTTTATATTTAAACATGTAAAAACTATTTGTTTTACATTTGGAAGAAAATAATTGTAGAAAAACAATTTATAATTAAACCTTTGTGTTTGGATTTTTTGAGTAAAAGTTTCTCAAAGGCTCTCCTGCACCATTCTCAATGCAAATCATTCCCACACCTATGGGAAGAGATAGGCGAACGTTGTGTAGATGATTTGTGTTTGCTGGGCAATCACCTACCTGTCTGATGATTACACCCAGAGAGAACCACTGAGCCCCTCTCACTTGATCCATGGAGGTCTACTGAGCCCTCTCATCCCTTTAGCCGAAGAGGACCCTGTAGTCCCGTCCCATGTGACCAGAGGAGACTTGGTGGAGAGCTACCAGCATCTTTCTAGAATTATTAACAGGTGGAATGAGGTGTGGACTCGAGAGTACCTCACAGCTCTACGAGAGTACCACTACGGAGCTTCGAGTCCTTACAATAAGGTGCAATTAAAGCCAGGAGATCTTGTACTAGTCGACAGTGATGGACCAAGGTCCGAGTGGCCTATAGGAAAAATTGTTACCATTCACCCAGATCGACAAGGTGTCCTAAGAGTGGTTAAAGTCTTATGCAGAGGCAACACTACTCTAAAAACTTTAGAGAAGCTGGTTCCCCTTGAACTGACTGAACAAGAATATCAGCCAGATCCAGTTTCCCCAGTAATTTCAGAGGACAATGAATTTGTTCCTCCAAGCAACCGCCCCACTAGAGCTGCAGCTCAACAATGTAGGCGGAATTTGCAAGCCTATTACAACTCTGAAGAATAATTTCCTTCACTTCCCACTGAGAAAACTGTGATGATGCTACGATGTGATATTACGTAACGAAACATTACACGTCACTATGACCCAGGATATCGCATCACTGTAGATTCTGTTAGTTTAAATTGGGAGAGTTAAATTCTATAAATATCGTGTAGGCTACAAATAACATGTTTCAGTTGACATGTAAATAGCAAGACTCAAATTCTTGTAAGTCCTTGATAAATCTGGGACGTTCGTTATGTGTGTACTAACATACTAACATATTAACATACTAATGTATTAATCTTAATATCACTTCAGGATAGGTCAGTACAACACAGTACACTACGACCCTAGAACCCTCCCCCCGGAGTTATGTTGGATATTTCCAACACCGAATACCACATTGTTGTATTCTCATTACTTATTACTAACCATACTAAATATTGTAGTAAGTAAAATTAACAACACGTAGAATTCTCATGTACTAATAATTCATCTGTGCAGTAGGCTAGAATTCTCACGTCATCTGACGCCAGTATTGCGTCAGATTTCCTTACAGTAAACACATTATATCCAATTTGTGTGAGAATTAAATACGATTCTTCATAATTAAAGCATTCTGTATGACAACTGATTGCAGACGAATTGTTCTCTAACTAAAAGCCGAATAGAGCGTTAGAATCATAGCGTCTACCTCGCGATAGAGTTAACGTCATCAATGAATGCCATGAGGAGACATTAATTCCTCTCCCTTATATATTTACTATTCTTAAATTGGTAAATAACAATAATAAATAAATAAAATATTTTATTTATATTCCTCATATATATGAGGAATATAAATATATATTTAAATATATTTTTAATATATTTATTTTATTCCTCTAAATAATAAACCCGTCCAGTCTTTAACGTTTCAAGTGCAAATGCGAGAAATATTAATGTTCGAGACAATAATTTGTTTTATGAACGCCGACTCGGCGTGGGTTTGAGGGACGCAATCCTCCTCAGTACGCGGACACGTGCAGAGCCGAAAGGAAGCTGACCTGCGCTTACCGTACTCATAAGAAGACGCCATTGCCCAGCAAATAGGGCAGGTGTTATCCATCCTCAGATGAAAGTCGCCACTGTGAGGCGTGAATAACCTTGCAGATAATATCTTCAACTAGTGCTGGTGTTAAATAAGGAGCCCTTTGACTTGGTTCCTGACGACACGTGATCAGCCAACTGAAGCGCATCACTATCCAGGATAGGTTCACCGGAGCGTGGGATGCGAAATACGGCAATCTTAATACTTATACAGTGCCCACAGCGAAGTATTCTTTTATTTGATGCATCAGGTAGAAGATTGATGATAGCAGGGTGATTGTTCGTTAAGAAGCGCGATAACACCTAATAACAGGCGATTCAAATTTATCACCTGTAAAATCTTAATATTTTTGAATATAAATTGAGTAGTTAAATCAGTTGCTACTGGAAATTATTTATCTTGCAGCACGAGAGAGGAATTCCTCATGCTGCCTTCCTCCATGTTAACCCGTTCCACTCGTTAGTGTACCGAGTCTGGAGAGTAAGAGGACTTCTATGGCTTACTAAAGGAATCTTCATCAAGCTAAGGTTTATTTCCTTTTACTATTCTGTTGCAATATATATTTATGCAGAATGTTTTGAGATTAATGTGTGATTTACTGTAATTCATTTTTATGCTCATATTTTATATTCCTCTCTATGCTAATGAGATTAGTTTCAACATTATCTTATAGGATTAGATTATTATTAATTGAATTAGTGAACGAACCACACTAATTCCTGGACGTACTTACCTCCAGTAATAACCCCCCAATGTAGGTGTTTGAGGTTTGTTTCATTTAATAATACAGCCCATTAATTATTATTATGATCATGCTTTCTAGTTTAATCCATAGTCACTGGTTTCATCTAGGAATTATCTAATGATCAGAAATTCTCAGTTTCCCTCTTTACTTTAAAAGCGGGTGGTACTTCGTAATTTAATTTACTACATTAATAATTAAATAATCAGAATCAAGCCCCAAATATCCCACAGGTATGAAGGTCTTCTATGCGCACACTGTCTAAGAGTGACACATTTGCCACAAATCTGAGTTCCCTGTTCTGGACCCGTTGCAGTTTCAGCATGTTCGATTTCTTTGCCAGACTGAGTGGGGTGTACGGGTATTCAAGGGTTGGCCGAATGAGCATCTTGTAGAGGTAGGAGTGTCTTTGCAAATTGTTGCTATTGATTTATATTGTAGAGGGCTGCAAATAACAAGATTGCAATTTGTGTCTTAAGGGGGCCTTAGGTTCCAATTTGCCCTAAAAATGCAACAAATGAAAACTCGTTCGATTTCAATCAAACTTTATTGACAAGTTGTATATGAAAAGTGTTTCAGCTAGTCCAGATTTCAGCATCGTAGCGTAAATAGGAAGGGAGAAAAAAAATATTGAAGTAGTTGTGAAAATTATGCCAAAATGGTCAAAATCGATTATCAATCAAAAGTGTCAACTGAAATCATAGCTATGACTCATTGCTATCACAATAGTATATATTAAACAAATATTATAATTAGTTTAATTGAAAACAAAATTTAAGAATTTTTTTTTTTTTTTTTCGGGAGATTTGCATCAAACTTACACACACCTGACTGTACGTAAGCCTATCTGTAAGGATGCCAATTGTGGAGAAAATTGGTTGATGTCAACCTCAGCCACAGATTTTAGAACCTTAGACTTTATTCTTTTTTCTTTTTTTTTCAGTTGACACAAACGTTTACAAAACTGATTCATTTTTTATTCAATTTACATGAAACTTACACAGTATATGTGGAGGGCATGTCTCTACATTGGGGGGCTTTCATTTTTCTCCAAGTTCATTTATTGATTTTATAATAGTAATAAACATGCCATATTTGCAAAAAAAAATTTGGGAACTTTGAACATTTGTATTAGGAAAACTAAAGATGTTTTGGAAATTCTATATCTCAAGGTCCTTTATTATATGCTAATGTGTCAGAAAAAAGTCACAGAATAATTATATCTGAAACGTGTGTTCTGAAGTGTGGACTTGAAAATGTGTAAAAAACGTTGAAAAAAACAAAAAATCTCCCTTTCTATTTACGCTGCAGTACTGAAACTTGGGTTAAATTTTAGTAGCCATTTGTTTGATCTTTTCTTTAGTTTGTTTAGGTCATCTTGTAGCCTCATACTATCCTCCTCTGTCTTAATCCTTCTCATAATTTTTGCATCATCTGCAAACATTGAGAGGAACGAGTCTATTCCCATTGGGAGATCATTTACGTATATTAGGAACATTATAGTCCCAAGAACTGCTCCCTGTGGGGACTCCACTGGTGACACCTCACGACTCCGAACCCTCACCTCTCACAGTGACTCTCTGTCTTCTGTTACTTAGGTACTCCCTTATCGGGTGGAGTACCTTCCCCTACTGTGTCAAAGGTTTTCTGGCATTCCCAAAATATGCAGTCTGCCTGGCTCTCTCTTCCTTGCCTGATTTTTGTTGCCTGGTCATTGAATTCAATCAATCCTGTGAGGAATGATCTGCCATCCCTGAACCCATGCTGATGTTGTGATACAAAGTTCTTCCACTCCAGATATTCGTATATCATAAATCCAGAATATCCAGATGTTCCACAAAGATGAGTGTGTACTCACCTATTTGTGTCTGCAGGATCGAGCATTGACTCTTGGATCCCGCCTTTCGAGCATCGGTTGTTTACAGCAATGACTCCGGTCCTATTTCCCTATCATACCTAGTTTTAAAATTATGAATAGTATTTGCTTCCACAACCTGTTCCCCAAGTGCATTCCATTTTCATACTACTCTCATGCTACAGGAAAACTTCCTAACATCCCTGTGACTCATCTAAGTTCCCAGCTTCCACCCATGTCCCCTTGTTCTGTTACTATTCCGAGTGAACATTTCGTCTCTGTCCACTCTGTCAATCCCCCTGAGTATTTTATACGTTGCTATCATGTCCCCCTCACCCTTCTCGTTTCTAGTGTCGTAAGGCACAGTTCCTTCAGGCGCTCCTCATACCCCATCCCTCGTAACTCTGGGACAAGTCTCGTTGCAAACCTCTGAACCTTTTCCAGTTTCCATATATGCTTCTTCAGATGAGGACTCCATGATGAGGCGGCATACTCTAGAACTGGCCTCACATAGGCAGAGTAAAGTGCCCTAAATGCCTCCTTACTTAGGTTTCTGAATGATGTTCTAACTTTTGCCAGTGTAGAGAACGCTGCTGTCGTTATCCTATTTATATGTGCTTCAGGGGATAGGTTAGGTGTTACGTCCACACCCAGGTCTCTTTCTCGCGTTGTCACAGGTAGGCAGTTCCCCTTCATTGTGTACTATCCCTTTGGTCTCCTATTACCTATAGTCCCATTTCCATAACTTTACATATGCTCGTGTTGAACTCCAATAGCCATTTCTCTGACCATATCTACAACCTGTTCAGGTCCTCTTGGAGGATCCTGCAATCCTCATCTGTCACAACTCTTCTCATCAACTTTGCGTCATCTGCGAACATCGACATGTAGGACTCTACTCCTGTGAACATGTCGGTAACATATATTAGAAATAGAATTGGTCCCAGCACAGTTCCTTGAGGTACTCCACTCGATACTGTTCGCCAGTCCAACATCTCACCCCTTACCGTAACTCTTTGCCCTTTCCTGTTAGGGAGTTCCTTATCCATGCCAGAGCCTTTCCTCCCACCCCCGCCTGCCTCTCGAGCTTGACCAGCAGTCTAATGTGCGGTCCTGTATCAAAGGGTTTTTGGCAGTCCAGAAATATGCAGTCTGCCCAACCATCTCTGTTCTGTCTTATCCTCGTTATTTTATCATAGAATTCCATAAGGTTAGTCACGTTTTCCCTTTCCAGAACCCATGTTGATGTTTGTTCACAAACCTAACGTTCTCAAGGTTTGCAACCAGTCGAAGCCTAATTATTCTTTCAAGTATTTTACAGGGGATGCTTGTCAGTGATACAGGTCTATAGTTAAGTGCCTCCTCCCTATCACCTTTCTTTTAAATCGGTATGACATTTGCCTTCTTCCAGCAAATGGGCAATTCTCCCGACATAAGTGACTCATTAAAGATCATTGCCAGAGGCACACCGAGAGCCTGCGCTGCTTCTTTTAGTATCCACGAAGATAGTTTGTCTGGTCCAACTGCTTTAGTTGCATGCAGTGTTGTCAACTGTTTCATTACCTTCTCTGCTGTCACCTCTATATCTGATAGTCTTTCATCTAGGGTAATCTCTTCTAACAATGGGAACTGCTCAGGCTCGGTAGTGAACACTCCATGGAAGCTGGCATTCAGTGCCTCGCAGATTTCCTTGTCACTTTCAGTATATGCCCCCTCTGTTTTCCTTAGTCTTGTCACTTGGTCGTTCACCAACATTTCGTGTGTAATTACCTAAGTGTTGTTACAGGATGAGAGCTACGCTCGTGGTGTCCCGTCTTCCCAGCACTCTTTGTCATATAACGCTTTGAAACTACTGACTGTCTTGGCCTCCACCACCTTCTCACCTAACTTGTTCCAACCGTCTACCACTCTGTTTGCGAAAGTGAATTTTTTATATTTCTTCGGCATCTGTGTTTAGCTAGTTTAAATCTTTGGCCTCTTGTTCTTAAAGTTCCAGGTCTCAGGAAATCTTTCTTATCGATTTTATCAATTCCTGTTACTATTTTGTATGTAGTGATCATATCACCTCTTTTTCTTCTGTTTTCTAGTTTTGGCATATTTAATGCCTCTCACCTCTCCTCGTAGCTCTTGCCCTTCAGTTCTGGGAGCCACTTAGTAGCATGTCTTTGCACCTTTTCCAGTTTGTTGATGTGCTTCTTAAGATATGGGCACCACACAACCGCTGCATATTCTAGCTTTGGCCTAACAAAAGTCGTGAACAATTTCGTTAGTATATCGCCATCCATGTATTTAAAAGCAATTCTAAAGTTAGAAAGTGTGGCATAGGCTCCTCGCACAATATTCTTTATGTGGTCCTCAGGTGATAGTTTTCTATCTAGAACCACCCCTAGATCTCTTTCTTTGCTCAGGTGATAGTTTTCTATCTAGAACCAACCCTAGATCTCTTTCTTTATCAGAATTCTTTAAAGTTTTCTCACATAATATATAGGTTGTGTGGGGTCTATGTTCTCCTATTCCACATTCCATAACATGGCATTTATTAACATTAAATTCTATTTGCCAAGTGGTGCTCCATATACTTAATTTGTCCAGGTCATCTTGAAGGGCATGACAATCATCTAAGTTTGTTATCCTTCCTATTATCTTAGCATCATCAGCAAACATGTTCATATAATTCTGTATACCAACTGGTAGATCATTAATGTAGACAATAAACATCACTGGTGCAAGAACTGAACCCTGTTCTCCAGGGTTCCACAAGTGGAGTGGTACTCCACTTGTGACATTTCTCCAGTCCGATACATTGCCTCTGATCACTGCCCTCGTTTTTCTATCAGTCAGAAAATTTTTCATCCATGTTAGAAGCTTACCTGTAACCCCTACAATATTTTCCAGTTTCCAGAACAACCTCTTAAGTGGAACTCTATCGAAAGCCTTTTGTAGGTCCAGATAGATGCAGTCAACCCAACCATCTCTTTCCTGTAAAATCTCTGTTGCTCGATCGTAGAAACTGAGCAAATTCGATACACAGGATCTTCCAGATCGAAAACCATACTGTCTGTCTGATATTATATCATTTCTCTCCAGGTGTTCTACACATTTAGTTTTAATTATTTTTCAAATATTTTGAGTATTACACTTGTAAATGATACCAGTCTATAATTATGGGGGTCTTCCCTGCTTCCACTTTTGTAGATTCGAACTATGTTAGCCTTTTTCCACACATCAGCTACAACTCCTGTAAACAGGGATGCCTGAAAAATCAGTTGAAGAGGAATGCTGAGCTCAGGTGCACATTCTCTCAGAACCCATGGTGAAACTCCATCTGGACCAACTGCTTTGTTCTTATTTAGCTCCTTGAGCATTTTTTCCACTTCATCTTTAGACACCTCTATGTGCTCTATGTTGTTCTCTGGAATTCTTATTGTATCTGGTTCCCTGAAGATTTCATTTTGTACAAACACACTTTGGAACTTTTCGTTTAATGATTCACACGCTTCCTTTTCATTTTTCGTGAATCTATTTCCCATTTTCAACCTCTGAATATTATCCTTTACCTGTAATTTGCTGTTTATGAATTTATAGAATAGACCTGGTTCTGTTTTACATTTGTCTGCAATCCCCTTTTCAAAATTTCTTTCTGCCTCTCTCCTCACTGCCGTGTAGTTGTTTCTCGCATCTTTGTATCGCTGGTATGTTTGTGGGTTTGGCCTCTTCCTGTATTGATTCCATTTTTGTTTCTTTTGGTCTCTGGCTCTCTCGCACTTTCTGTTGATCCAATCCTGTTTCCTAGTTCTGCTTCTCTGTTTTGGTATAAATTTTTTTGTGCCTTTATCATATATTTCACAAAACGTGACATACATCTCATTCACTTCCTTGCCTAGCAACAAGTCTGTCCAATTATACTCACTAAAATTTTATCTAAGGTTCCCATAATGTCCTCTCCTAAGTCAGGTTTTTCAATTGAATTAACCTTCATATTTTGTTCCAGATTTTAACGCATTGCATAATTTATTCCCAAAAAGACATGATCACTTTTACCCAAGGGAGGAAGGTACTGAATGTCAAATATTTCTTCCTCCTTCCTGGTAAATATCACATCAAGCATGGAGGGAACGTCCCCTTCCCTCATCCTCGTAGCTTGTTTAACATGTTGATACAAGAATGTTTCCAGGATGAGGTCTACAAATTTACACGTCCAGAAATCTTCTGTTTTAGCTTCATATGCTTCCCAGTCTATGGACTTCAAGTTGAAGTCGCCGACTATCAACAGTCGTGAACTATCGTTATCCGCTCTCGTTGTGTGTGTGTGTACTCACCTATTTGTACTCACCTATTTGTGCTTGCAGGATCGAGCATTGACTCTTGGATCCCGCCTTTCCAGCTATCAGTTGTTTACAGCAATGACTCCTGTCCCATTTCCCTATCATACCTAGTTTTAAAAGTATGAATAGTATTTGCTTCCACAACTTGTTCCCCAAGTGCATTCTATTTTTCCACTACTCTCACGCTAAAAGAAAGGATACTTCCTAACATCTGTGACTCATCTGAATTTCCAGTTTCCACCCATGTCTCCTCGTTCTGTTATTATTTCGTGTGAAGATTTCATCTATTTCCACTTTGTCAATTCCCCTGAGTATTTTATATGTCCCTATCATATAGGGACATATACAGAGAAGCCGCATATACAGAGACATATACAGAGACAGGGAGCCGGTCGGCCGAGCGGACAGCACGCGGGACTTGTGATCCTGTGGACCTGGGTTCGATCCCAGGCACCGGCGAGAAACAATGGGCAGAGTTTCTTTCACCCTATGCCCCTGTTACCTAGCAGTAAAATAGGTACCTGAGTGTTAGTCAGCTGTCACGGGCTGCTTCCTGGGGGTGGAGGCCTGGTCGAGGACCGGGCCGCGGGGACGCTAAAAGCCCCGAAATCATCTCAAGATAACCTCAAGATCATATCTCCTCTCTCCCTTCTTTTCTCTAGTGTCGTAAGGTTCAGTTCCTGCAGACGCTCTCAATATCCCATCCCTCGTAACTCTGGGACAAGCCTCGTTGCAAACCTCTGAACCTTCTCCAGTTTCTTTATGTGTTTCTTCAGGTGGGGGCTCCATGATGGCGCGGCATACTCTAAGACGGGTCTCACGTAGGCAGTGAAAAGCGCACTAAAAGCCTCCTCATTTAGGTTTCTGAATAAAGTTCTAATTGTCGCCAGTGTAGAGTAAGCTGCTGTCGTTATCCTATTTATATGTACCTCAGGAGTTAGATTAGGTGTCACATCCACTCCCAGGTCTCTTTCTCGAATCGTTACAGGTAGGCTGTTCCCCTTCATTGTGTACTGTCCCTTTGATCTCCTATCACCTGATACCATTTCCATAACTTTACATTTACTGGTGTTAAACTCCAGTAGCCATCTCCCTGACCTTCTCTGCAACCTGTTTAAGTCCTCTTGGAGGATCCTACAATCCTCGTCTGTCACAACTCTTCTCATTAATTTTGCGTCATCCACAAACATTGACATGTATGATTCCACTCCTGTAAACATATCATTTACATAAATTAGAAAGACGATTGGTCCCAGTACCGACCCTTGAGGTACTCCACTTGTTACTGTTCGCCAGTCCGACTTCTCGCCCCTTACCATTACCCTCTGGCTCCTTCCTGTTAGATAGTTCTTCACCCATACTAGGGCCTTTCCGCTTACTCCTGCCTGCCTCTCAAGTTTGTATAGCAGTCTCATGTGCGGTACTGTATTAAAGGCCTTTTGGCAGTCAAGAAATATGCAGTCTGCCCAGCCTTCTCTGTCCTGCCTTATCCTTGTTACTTTATCATAGAATTCTAAAAGGTTTGTTAAGCATGATTTCCCTATCCAGATCCCATGTTGGTGCTTGTTTACAAACCCAATGCTCTCCAGGTGCTCAACAAGTCTTAGCCTAATTATTCTTTCAAGTATTTTGCAGAGGATGCTTGTCAGTGATACGGGTCTGTAGTTAAGGGCCTCCTCCCTATCACCTTTCTTGAAAATCGGTACGACATTTGCCTCCTTCCAGCAACTGGGCAATTCTCCCGACATAAGTGACTCATTAAAGATCATTGCCAGAGGCACGCTGAGAGCCTGCGCTGCCTCTTTAAGTATCCACGGTGATACTTTGCCTGGTCCAAGAGCTTTATTTGCATCCAGTGGTGTCAACTGTTTCATTACCTCCTCTGCTGTCACCTGTATATCTGATAATCTTTCATCTAGGGTAATCGCTTCTAACAATGGGAGCTGCTCAGGCTCGGTTGTGAACACTCCATGGAAATTTGCATTGAGTACCTCGCAGATTTCCTTGTCGCTTTCTGTATATGCCCCTTCTGTTTTCCTCAGTCTTGTCAGTTGGTCATTTACCGACATCTTCCTTCTTATATGGCTATGTAGTAATTTAGCTTGCTTTTTCGCTTAGACTGCAATATCATTCTCATAACTTCTTTCCGACACTCGTCTTATCTTAATGTAATCATTCCTAGCTCTGTTTCATCTAATCCTGTTTTCCTCTGTCCTATGTCTTCTGTACTTCCTCCACTTCCTCCTGCTTCTCACCTTTGCTTCCTGACACTGTCTATTAAACCATGGGTTATTATATTCCCTCCTGCTTTTCTCTTTTATTGTTGGAACAAATCTCTCTTCAGCCTCCTTGCATTTCAATATGACTTGGTTCATCATACCTTGCACTGTTTTTCCTCTAAGTTCTTTCTCCCACTGCACTTCTTCCAGGTAGTCCCTTGTCCTTCTGTAGTCCCCTTTTCTGTAATCAAGTCTCCTTTCCCGGACCTCTTGTCCTTTGGTCACAATTTTAGGCTCCTCGTTTCCTTGTGTGTGTGTGTGTGTGTGTGTGTGTGTGTGTGTGTGTGTGTGTGTGTGTGTGTGTGTGTGTGTGTGTACTCACCTAGTTGTGCTTGTGGGGGTTGAGTTCTGGCTCTTTCGTCCCATCTCTCAACCGTCAATCAACAGGTGTACAGGTTCCTGAGCTGTGTATTTCCATGAAACTGTGTATGGAGTCAGCCTCCACCACATTATTTCCTAATGCGTTCCATTTGTCAACCACTCTGACACTAAAAAAGTTCTTTCTAATATCTCAGTGGCTCATTTGGGCACTCAGTTTCCACTTGTGTCCCCTACTGCGTGTGCCCCTTGTGGTAAATAGCCTGTCTTTATCATCCCTGTCGATTCCCTTGAGAATCTTGAATGTGGTGATCATGTCCTCCTAACTCTTCTGTCTTCCAACGAATTGAGGTTTAATTCCGTAGTCTCTCCTCGTAGCTCATACCTCTCAGCTCGGGTACTAGTCTGGTGGCAAACCTTTGAACCTTTTGCAGTTTAGTCTTATGCTTGACTAGATATGGACTCCATACTGGAGCCGCATACTCCAGGATTGGTCTGACAAATGTGATATATATAATGTTCTGAAAGATTCCTTACACAAGTTTCTAAAGGCCGTTCTTATGTTAGCCAACCTCGCATATGCTGCTGATGTTATCCTCTTGATATGAGCTTCAAGGAACAGATCTGGCGTGATATCAACCCCCCAGGTCTTTCTCTCTCTCTGACTCTTGAAGTATTTCATCTCCCAAATACCTCAGATACCTTGTATCTGGTCTCCTGCTTCCTACCCCTATCTTCATTACATTACATTTGCTTGGGTTTAACTCTAACAGCACATTTGTTCGATCATTCCTGCAGCTAGTCCAGGGCTTCTTAAAGCCTCAAGCTGTTCTCCTCGGTCTTAATCCTTCTCATAATTTTGGCGTCGTCAGCAAATATTGAGAGGAATGAGTCTATACCCTTTGGGAGATCATTTACGTATATAAGAAACAGGATAGGTCCGAGTACAGAGCCCTGTGGGACTCCACTGGTAACTTCACGCCATACTGAGGTTTCACCCCTCACTGTAACTCTCTGCTTCCTATTGCTTAGGTACTCCCTTATCCACTGGAGCGCCCTACCAGTTACTCCTGCCTGTTTCTCCAGCTTATAAGCATCAACCTTTTATGGGGTACTGTGTCAAAGGCTTTCCAACAGTCCAAAAAAATGCAGTCCGCCCACCCTTCTCTTTCTTGCTTAATCTTTGTCACCTGATCGTAGAATTCTATCTAGCCTGTAAGGCAATATTTACCCTTCCTGAACCCATGTTGATGGGTTGTCACGAAGTCTCTTCTCTCCAGATGTGTTACTAGGTTTTTTCTCACAATCTTTTCTATCACCTTCCATGGTATTCAAGTTAAGGACACTGGCCTGTAGTTCAGTGCCTCTTGTCTGTCACCCTTTTTGTATATTGGTACTACATTAGCAGTCTTCCATATTTCTGGTAGGTCTCCCGTTTCTAGTGACCTACTATACACTATGGAGAGCGGCAAGCAAAGTGCTCCTGCACACTCTTTCAATACCCATGGTGAGATTTTGTCAGGCCCAACAACTTTTCTCACATCCAGCTCCAATAGGTGCTTCTGGACCTCATCTCTTGTAATTCAGAACCTTTCCAAGGTCACCTGGTTTGCTGCCACCTCTCCTAGCGCCGTGACATCTCCCTGTTCTATTATAAAGACCTCCTGGAACCTTTTGTTTAGTTCTTCACACACCTCTTTGACATTCTCTGTGTACCTGTCCTCGCCCACCCTAAGTTTCATCACCTGTTCCTTAATTGTTGTCTTCCTCCTGATGTGACTGCGTAGTAGCTTTGGTTCGGTCTTGTCTTTTTTAGCTATATCATTTTCATACCTTTTCTCAGCTGCTCTTCACACACTAACATACTCGTTCCTAGTTCTCTAGTATCTCTCTCTACTTTCTGGTGTTCTGTTATGACAGAAGTTACTCCATGTCCTTTTGTTCAGCTCTTTCTCTTTCATACATTCCCTATTAAACCACGAATTATTCTTTTGCTGCTCTGTTTTTTCCTGTCGGGCAAAACCTGCTGACAGCCTCCTGACACTTTTGGGTGACATAGTCCATCATGTCTTGTACGGACTTGGTTCTGAGTTCTGTGTCCCAATGTAAATCCCTTAGGAATTTATTCATCTTCTCATAGTTTCCCTTTCGGTACGCAAGCCCTTTGTTTCCCAGTTCTTTTTTTGGGGTGATAATTGCAAGCTCAACCAGGTACTCAAAGCTCAATACACTATGATCACTCATTCCCAAGGGGGCTTCCAACTTAACTTCCCTTATATCCGACTCATTTAGGGTAAATATCAGATCAAGCAAGGCTGGTTCATCCCCTCCTCTCATTCTTGTCGGTCCCTTGACGTGTTGATTTAGAAAGTTTCTTGTTACCACCCCAGCAGCTTATCTCTCCATGTGTCTGGTCCTCCATGTTTGTCTCTGTTCCCACAATCTATCTTACCATGGTTGAAGTCTCCCATGATTAGTAGTCTGGATTCGTTTCTGCTAGCCACAGAAGCTGCTCTCTCTATTATATTGATAGTGGCCAAGTTGTTTCTATCATATTCCTGTCTGGGTCTTCTAACATTCGGTGGAGGGTTATATATGACTACTACTATAATTTTCTGTCCTACAGTTGCTATGGTGCCTGCTATGTAGTCACTGAAACCTTCACAGTTCTGAATTACCATCTCTTCAAAACTCCAACCTTCTCTTATAGCAAAGCTACACCACCTCCTCCTCTCCCTCCTCCGTCTTTCCTCACTACATAGTAGCCCTGTGGAAACACTGCGTTTGTTATGGTTTTCGTTAGCTTTGTTTCTATGAGTGCTATTATGTCTGGGTTTATGTGTGTGTGTGTGTGTGTGTGTACTCACCTATTTGTACTCACCTATTTGTGCTTGCGGGGGTTGAGCTTTGGCTCTTTGGTCCCGCCTCTCAACTGTCAATCAACTGGTGTACAGATTCCTGAGCCTACTGGGCTCTATCATATCTACATTTAAAACTGTGTATGGAGTCAGCCTCCACCACATCACTGCCTAATGCATTCCATCCGTTAACTACTCTGACACTGAAAAAGTTCCTTCTAACGTCTCTGTGGCTCATGTGAGTACTCAGTTTCCACCTGTGTCCCCTTGTTCGCGTCCCACCAGTGTTGAATAGTTTATCCTTGTTTACCCTGTCGATTCCTCTGAGGATTTTGTAGGTTGTGATCATGTCTCCCCTTACTCTTCTGTCTTCCAGTGTCGTAAGGTGCATTTCCCGCAGCCTTTCCTCGTAACTCATGCCTCTTAGTTCTGGGACTAGTCTAGTGGCATACCTTTGGACTTTTTCCAGCTTCGTCTTGTGCTTGACAAGGTACGGGCTCCATGCTGGGGCCGCATACTCCAGGATTGGTCTTACATATGTGGTGTACAAGATTCTGAATGATTCCTTACACAGGTTCCTGAACGCTGTTCTGATGTTAGCCAGCCTCGCATATGCCGCAGACGTTATTCTTTTTATGTGGGCTTCAGGAGACAGGTTTGGTGTGATATCAACTCCTAGATCTTTCTCTCTGTTCGTTTCATTAAGTACTTCATCTCCTATTCTGTATCCTGTGTTTGGCCTCCTATTTCCACCACCTAGTTTCATTACTTTGCATTTACTCGGGTTGAACTTCAACAGCCATTTGTTGGACCATTCACTCAGTCTGTCTAGGTCATCTTGTAGCCTCCTACTATCGTCCTCAGTTTCAATCCTCCTCATAATTTTTGCATCATCGGCAAACATTGAGAGAAACGATTCTATACCCTCTGGAAGATCATTTACATATATCAAACAGTATAGGTCCAAGGACTGACCCCTGCGGTACTCCACTCGTAACGTCTCGCCAATCTGAGACCTCACCCCTCACACTGACTCGTTGTCTCCTGTTACTTAGGTATTCCTGTATCCAACGGAGTACCTTCCCTTTCACTTCAGCCTGCATCTCCAGTTTTTTCACTAGCCTCTTGTGTGGCACTGTGTCAAAGGCTTTCTGACAATCCAAAAATATGCAGTCTGCCCACCCTTCTCTTTCTTGCCTTATTTTTGTTGCCTGTGTGTGTGTGTGTGTGGGTGTGTGTGTGTGTACTTACCTATTTGTGCTTGCTGGGGTTGAGCTTTGGCTCTTTGGTCCCTCCTCTCAACTGTCAATCAACTGGTGTACATGTTCCTGGGCCTACTGGGCTCTATCATATCTACATTTAAAACTGTGTATGGAGTCAGCCTCCACCACATCACTGCCTAATGCTATCCAGGTCATCTTGTAGTCTCCTACTATCATCCTCTGTTTCAATCCTCCTCATAATTTTTGCATCATCGGCAAACATTGAGAGGAACGAATCTATACCCTTTGAGAGATCATTTACATATACCAGAAACAGTATAGGTCCAAGGACTGATCCCTGCGGGACTCCACTTGTAACGTCTCGCCAATCTGAGACCTCACCCCTCACACAGACTCGTTGTCTCCTGTTGCTTAGGTACTCCTTTATCCAATGGAGTATCTTCCCTTTCACTCCATCCTGCATCTCCAGCTTTCTCATTAGCCTCTTTTGTGGCACTGTATCAAAGGCTTTCTGACAATCCAAAAATATGCAGTCTGCCCTCCCCCCCCCCTTCTCATTCTTGCCATATTTTTGTTGCCTGGTCGTAGAATTCAAGTAACCCTGTGAGGCAGGACTTGTCATCCCTGAACCCATATTGATGCTGTGTTACAAAGTTCCTTCGCTCCAGATGCTCCACTAGCTTTTTTCGCAAAATCTTCTCCATCAGCTGGCATGGTATATAGGTTAGGGACACTGGTTCCTGTAGTTCAGTGCCTCCTGTCTATCTCCTTTCTTGTGTATCGGGACAACGTTAGCTGTTTTCCAAATATCTGGCAGTTCCCCTGTTGCCAGTGATTTGTTATAAACTATGGAGAGTGGTAGGCACAGTTCTCTTGTTCCTTCCTTTAGTATCCAAGGGGAGATTCCATCTGGGCCTATAGCCTTTGTCACATCCAACTCTAGTAAACACTTCCTTACATCCTCACTGGTAATCTCAAACTCTTCCAGTGATTCCTGGTTAGCTATTCCCTCTCTTATCTCTGAAATTTCTCCTTGCTCTAAGGTGAAGAGCTGGAATTTCTTATTCAATTCCTCACACACTTTTTTGTCATTTGTAGTGAATCCTTCTGCCCCTATCCTTAATTTCATTACCTGTTCATTTACTGTTGTTTTTCTCCTGATGTGGCTATGCAACAATTTAGGCTGAGTCTTTGCCTTGCTTGCGATGTCATTTTCGTATTGTCTTTCTGCCTCTCTTCTCATCCTGACATTCTGGTATCTTTCCCTGCTCTCCAGTGTACGGTTATTCCTATAGTTTCTCCATGACCTTATACTTTGCTGCTTAGCTAGCCTACATCTCTGATTAAACCATGGGTTTCTCATCTTCAATTCTCTGTTTTCCTTTTGGACTGGGACAAACTTGCTTGCTGCGTCCTTGCACTTCTGCGTGATGTAATCCATCATATCTTGGGCCGTCTTTCCCCTGACCATTTCCCATGCTATATCTGTTAGGAATTTTCTTATCGCCTCATAGTTTCCCTTTCGGTATATTAACCTTTTGGTTTCGGTATCCCTCCTCGAGTTCAATAACCCTTCTTTAATCAGGTACTCAAATACCAGTACACTGTGGTCGCTCATTCCTACTGGGTCCTCAAAACCGATTTCTCTTATGTCGGAGTCGTTCAGTGTGAAGACTAGGTCGAGTCTCGCTGGTTTGTCATTGCCTCTCACCCTTGTGGGTTCTCTGACATGCTGGGATAAAAAAGTTCTAGTCGCCACCTCCAATAGTTTGGCTCTCCACGTATCCTCGCCTCCATGCGGTTCCTTGTTCTCCCAGTAAATCCTTCCGTGATTGAAGTCGCCCATGATGAGCAGGTGGGATCTATTTCTACACGCAGCAGAGGCTGCCCTCTCAAATATAGTGTTAACTGCCATGTTGTTGTTTTCATACTCTTGACTGGGTCTTCTGTCATTTGGGGGAGGGTTTATAATACTGCTACTGCTATTCTTGGTCCTCCCATTGTGATGGTGCCTGCTATGTAGTCTCTGAACCCCTCACAGCCTGGGATAGCCATCTCCTTAAAACTCCATTCCTTTCTTATGAATAGGGCCACTCCACCTCCTCCCCTACCTTCTCTCTCTTTCCTTACTACTTTGTACTCCTGGGGAAACACGGCATTCGTTATGATTCCAGAGAGTTTTTTTCAGTGAGTCCGATTACATCTGGGTTCACTTCTTGTGTTCTTTCCCTTAGTTCACTTGCCTTGCTTGTGATCCCATCTATGTTCGAGTACATCACCCTGAAACTGACTCACATCTGCCTCTCCTCTGGGGGGACCTTTGGGATCTGGGGTGAGTGGGAGCTGGGGGGATCTATCACGGGGAGACTGGTGGACGAGGGAGGGCTTGAGGAGAAGGGGAGGATAGAGGGGGATGAGAGGGGAAGGGTAGGGGGGGAGAGTGAGAGGGGGAGGGTTGGGAGAGTGAGAGGGGGGAGGGTTGAAGGGGGAGAGGGAGGGTTGGGGGAGCATAGGGGGAGGAGAGGCTTTGGGGGTTAGGGGAGATGGGGGGGGAGGGCTTGGGGGGCGTGGGGGAAAAAAGGAGGGCCTGAGGTGGGTGAGGAAGAGGGGCGGGTTTAGGGGAGTGGTGGAGAGGGAAGACTTAGGTGGGGTGGGGGAGAGTGAGGGGCTTAGGGGGGCGGGGGAGAACGGAGGGCTTGGGGGTGGGAGAGACGGGAAGGAATGTGGGAGAAGGGAGGGCTTGGGGGATGGGGGAGAAAGGAGGTCCTGGGGAGAGGGGTGAGTGGGAGGAGGGGGGTGATTGGGAGGAGGGGGGTGGGTGGGAGGAGGGTGACCTAGGTGGGTACTTAGTGGGGGGCTGACAGGGGATGGGGCAGGTTGAATGTCTGTTGGGTAGAATGTGGGGGTGGTCCCCCACTCCTGTGGCTGTTGCACTGTTTGAGGAGGGTTCCCCACTTTCCTCTGGGATTGTAGGGTTCGGGGTTGTGGTACTCTGAGACTTTTCTCTCTCCCTGCGCTCCTTCCTCGCGTCTGCTGCCTGCTTTCTCTCTTCTCTTGTCATATCCCTCTGCAGGAATACTTTTTTGAACTTTGGAACATTTGCTTGACCGCTCTTCCTTGCTAACAGTTCCTCTTTCGTGATTTCGCTCATGAATGCCACCATTATCATTCGGTCTCTATCCTTGTTGTACTTTCCAAGCCTGAAAACCTTTTCAACATTTTGTTCAGTTCCCCTCCATCCTTACCTCTTTAAGGATCTCAGTAACTGCGTTTTTGTCCTTGTCTCTCCGCTCCTTTGGGCTTGTCCCTGTTTGCTCTTTAATGCCTGCTACTACTACAGCTCTTCTTCTCTCTATCAGCCGGCAAGTACATCTAGCTGCTTCCTGAGAAAAAGCCACTTCCATGGCAACTTCCTTAACTGCAGACCTAGCTTCAGGGCTCTTTTTTAGCATTTCAGCAAATGAGAGCTGGGTTGTGGTGGTTCACTCAACAGTAGCGTGTGGAGTGTGGAGCGTGTGGAGGGATACACACGCACATGTGTGTGTGTGTGCATGTGTGTGCATGTGAGTGCACATGAGTACTTACCTAGTTGTACTTATCTACTTATGCTTGTGAGGATTGAGCTCTGGTTCTTTGGTCCTGCGTCTGAACTGTCAATCAACTAATGTACAGGTTCCTTAGCCTACTGGGCTCAAGCAAATCTACACTTTAAGCTTTGTATGAATTCAGCCTCCACCACATAATTTACTCATGCATTTAATTTGTCTACTACTCTGACACCGATTTTTTTTTCTAATGTCTTTATGGCACATTTGGGCACTCAGTTTCCATCTGTGTCCCCTAGTGCGTGTGACCCCTTGTGGTAAATAGTCTGTCTTTATCTACCCAATCAAATCCTCGGAGAATCTAGAATGTGCTGATCATGTCCCTCCTAACTCTTCTATCTTCCAGCGAAGTGAGGTTTAATTCCCGTAGTCTCTCCTCGTAGCTAATACTCCTCAGTTCGGGTACTAATCTTGTGGCAAACCTTTGAACCTTTTCAAGTTTAGTCTTATGCTTGACTCGATATGGACTCCATGCTGGAGCCACATACTCCAGGATTGGTCTGACATGTGGTATACAAAGTTCTGAAAGATTCCTCACACAAGTTTCTAAAGGTCGTTCTTATGCTAGCCAGCCTTGCACATGCTGCTGATGTTAACCTCTTGATATGGGCTTCAGGGGATAAGTCTGGTGTGAAATCAACCCTCAGGTCGCTCTCTCTCTCTCTCTGACTCTGGAAATATTTCATCTCCCAAATGATACCTTGTATCTGGTCTCCTGTTCCCTACACCTATCTTCATTACATTACATTTGCTTGAATTAAACTTTAACAACCATTTGTTCGACCATTCCTGCAGCTTGTTCAAGTGTGCTTGAAGCCTCAAGCTGTCCTCTGTCTTAATCCTTCTCATAATTTTGGCGTCGTCAGCAAACATTGAGAGGAATGAGTCTATACCCTCTGGGGGATCATTTACGTATATCAGAAACAAGATAGGTCCGTGTATAAAGCACTATGGGACTCCTCTGGTGACTTCACTCTAATCTGAGGTCTCACCTTTCACTGTAACTCTCTGCTTACTATTGCTTAGGTACTCCCTTAGCCACTGGAGCACCCTACCAGTTACTCCTGCCTGTTTCTCCAGCTTATGCATCAGCCTTTTTTGAGGTACTGTGTATGCATCAGCCTTTTTTGAGGTACTGTGTCAAAGGCTTTCCGACTGTCCAGAAAAATGCAGTCCACCCATCCTTCTCTTTCTTGCTTAATCTTTGTCACCTTTATTTTATTATGCCTGTAAGGCAAGATTTACCCTCCCAGAACCCATGTTGATGGGTTGTCACGAAGTCCCTTCTCTCCAAATATGTTACTAGGTTTTTTCTCACGATCTTCTCCATCACCTTGCATGGTATACAAGTCAAGGACACTGGCCTGTAGTTTAGTGCTTCTTGTCTGTCATCTTATTTGTATATTGGGACCACATTCGCCGTCTTCCATATTTCTGGTAGGTGTCCCTTCTCCAGTGACTTACTGTACACTATGGAGAGTGGCAAGCAAAGGGATCGGGCTCCTGCTCCTCCTCCTCCTGCCAATACCCATGGTAAGATTCCGTCTGAGCCAACAGCCTTTCTCACGTTCAGATCCACCAGATGCCTCTTGACCTCATCTTTTGTAATTTCGAACCCTTCCAAGGCCGCCTGGTTTACTGCCACCTCTCCTTGTTCTATTGTGAAGACCACCTGGAACCTCTTGTTGAGTTCCTCACACACCTCTTTGTCATTCTCTGTGTACCTGTCCTCACCCGATCTAAGTTTCATCCCTTGTTTCTTAACTGTTGTTTTCCTCCTGATGTGATTGAGGAGTAGCTTTTGTTTGGTCTTGGCTTTATTAGCTATATAATTTTCATACTTTTTCTTATCTTCTCTTCTCACACTAACATACTCGTTCCTGGTTCTATGGTATGTCTCTGCTTTCTGGTGTTCTGTTATTTTGGAAGTTCCTCCACGTCCTTTTGTTCAGTTCTTTTGCTTCCATACATGCCCTGTTAAACCACGGATTCTTCTTTCCTTCTCGGTTTTTTCCTGTAGGGCCGGGATAAACCATTTTACTGCCTCCTGACTCTTTTGGGTGACACAGACCATCATGTCTTGTAGTGACTTAGTTGTGAGTTCTGTGTCCCAAGTCCCAAGGCATATCCCTTAGGAAACTTCTCATCTCCTCATATTTTCTCTTTCGGTACGCCAGCCCTTTGTTTTCCAGTTCTTTTTTGGGGGTGATAATTCCTAGCTCAACCAGGTACTCAAAGATCTATACACTGTTATCTCTCATTCTCAAGGGGGCTTCCAACTTAACTTCCCTTATATCCGACTCATTTAGGGTAAATATGAGATCAAGCAAGGCTGGTTCATCCTCTCCTCTCATTCTTGTCGGTCCCTTGATGTGCTGCCTTAGAAAGTTTCTTGTTACCACGTTCAGCAGCAGAGCTCTCCATGTGTCTGGTCCTCCATGTGGATCTCTCTTTTCTCAATCTATCTTCCCTGGGTTGAAGTCTCCCATGATTAGTATTCTGGATTCGTTCTTGCTAGCTACAGAAGCTACTATCTATTATGTTAATGGTGGCCATGTTGTTTCTATCATATTCCTGCCTGGTGGGGGTGGTGGTTATTTATGACTACTACCATAATTTTTTGTCCTCCAATTGCTGTGGTACCGGTTATGTATTCACTGAAATCTTCACAGCCCTTAATAACCATCACCTCAAAACTCCAGCATTTTCCTATTCGCAGAGCTACATCATCTCCTCCTCCTCCTCTTCCTTCTCTCTCTTTCCTCACTATATAGTTGTCCTGTGGAAACACTCCATTTGTTATGGTTTTCGTTAGCTTTGTTTCTGTAAGTGCTATTATGTCTGGGTTTTCTTCTAGTGCCCACTCTCCAAGTTCACTTGTTTTATTCGTAATCCCATCAATGTTAGTATACATTGCCTTGAAGCTCACTTTCTTCTGTTCATTCTCTTATCCCCCTTTTTGGTGAGCGTTCTGCTGATTGAGGAAGCTGTTCCCTGGGGTGTGAATATCTGTGAGGTGGTTAACAGGGTCTCAGAGGATTTTAGGGTGGGTGTGAGGGATCAAAGGAAGAGGGACTGGTAGGGTATTAGGTAACGAGGTAGGGGTAATTGGAGGATATGGGGTGAGGGTGGAGGAGGGATAGGGAGGGTATGGGATGGAGGGGGAGGGGGGAAAGGGGGTAGGTTGGACAAGGTGTGAATGGGTGAGTGGTCACCTGGTCAGAATGGAGTGGGGGGGGGGGAGGGAGGGCTGTTTGAGCATTTGAGAGGGGGCAGGTAGGGAGGGTTTCTATGCAGAGGATGGTGGTTGTGTTGCCCTCCCCTGTGGTTTTGGTGGGATGCAGGTTGTGAGTTCCCCTCTTGTCTCTGGAAGTGTTGTGTTGGGGGCTGTGCTTTCCTGGTTTACTCCTCTCACCCTGTGCTTCCTCTTTGCCTCTGCTGCCCTGCCTCTCTCCACCTTTGTCCAGTCTCTATAGAGCAATACTTTCTTATATTCCTCCACATACTGCAGATAACTCTTCCTTTTTAGAATAACCTCCTTCATTATCTTGTTTGCAAACACTATATTCACCAGGTGGTTTGTGTCCTTGTTGTACCAGCCCAACCTGAAAACCTTCTCTATGTTTTGTTTAGCCTATTCCATCTTTAATCCCTTCAGTATCCCATTTACTGTCACTCTGTCTTTGCTATTCCATTCTTGCCTATTGGATCCTTCCTGTTTTTTGATGCCTACAGCTACCACTGATCTTTTCTTTCCAGCAGCTGACTGGTGCACCATGCTGCTTCCTGTGAGGTAGATGCTTGCATGGCTATCTTCCTCACTGTGTCCATTGCTTTTGAGCTCTTTCATGGTATTTCTGCAAATGTTTAAGGTATAGAGGCATTTCCTTCCAATGCAGCATATCCACCTTCCCTTTGGATGATAATATGACGCTCAGCCTCATTATTTTTCTCTGTGAGGGAATTGATCTCCTCCCTTGTTGCTGTCAGCAAATTTTGGTTGTTAATGTTGTTCTTCATTTCATGCATCTCCCTCCTGAATTCCTCTAAAACTTGGGCTAACATTTCCTTCATTTGGTCACTTTGGCTGTTCCCTGTGTCCCTGGTGTGTCCTCTTGCCATTTTGTCCCTCTCCCTGATATGTTTTGATAGGGTTAGGCAGGGGGAGGGAGAGATAGGAAGGGAGAGAAAGAGAGAGAGAAAGAGAGAGAGAGAGAGAGAGAGAGAGAGAGAGAGAGAGAGAGAGAGAGAGAGAGAGAGAGAGAGAGAGAGAGAGAGAGAGAGAGAGACAGAGAGAGAGAGATAGGTAGATAGAGAGAGAGATAGGTAGATAGAGAGAGCAAGAGAGAGAAGAAGGGTGAGAGAGGAGGAGAAAGTGAGAGGAAGGGAGCGGGTACGAGAGAGGGGGGGGGAGGGCGAGAGAGGGGTCGAGGGAGGGCGAGAAAGGGATCGAGGGAGGGCGAGAGAGGGGTCGAGGGAGGGCGCGAGAGGGATCGAGGGAGGGCAAGAAAGGGATCGAGGGAGGGCGAGAGAGGGAGGGAGGAATGGAGGGCGAGCGGGAGAGAGAGGGAGGGAGGGAGGAAGGGCGAGAAAGAGGGAGAGAGAGAGGGAGAGAGAGACAGACAGACTGAGTGCGTTTAATCACCTATTTGTACTCACCTGGGGAGCCAGGCGGCCGAGCGGACAGCACGCTGGACTTGTGATCCTGTGGTCCCGGATTCGATCCCGGGCGCCGGCGAGAAACAATGGGCAGAGTTTCTTTCACCCTATGCCCCTGTTACCTAGCAGTAAAATAGGTACCTGGGTGTTAGTCAGCTGTCACGGGCTGCTTCCTGGGGGTGGAGGCCTGGTCGAGGACCGGGCCGCGGGGACATTAAAGCCCCGAAATCATCTCAAGATAACCTATTTGTGCTTGTGGGGGTTGAGCTTTGGCTCTATGTTCCCGCCTCTCAACTGTCAATCAACTGGTGTACAGATTCCTGAGCCTACTGGGCTCAATCATATCTACATTTGAAACTGTGTATGGAGTCAGCCTCCACCACATCACTGCCTAATGTATTCCATCTGTTAACTACTACGACACTGAAAAAGTTAATTCTAATGTTCCTGTGGCTCATGTGGGTACTCAGTTTCCACCTGTGTCCCCTTGTTTGTGTACCACCAGTGTTGAATAAGTATGTAAGTAATTATCAAAAGAAGGCACCAAACCGGGGAGGTTATGTAGCACCATCAAATGTGCAGAATAATCAGAGGGCGCTAAATATCACCAAGGATGCCAATACAAGAACAAAAACGCATAAGGCGAACGATATCAAAAGTATCCGAGTCACCAAGAATTCTATCGAGGGACAGGTGACCGCGAGGGGCGGTCGGAAAGCAAGACACACGCTCGTCCTGGAAGTCAGGACATTCAAGAAGGACATGCACGACCGTAAGAGGGACAATGCAACTAGGACAATAAGGGGCAGGGCGGCGCTCCATCAAGTGACCATGGGTTAAGCGAGTATGGCCAATACGCAACCTCGCCAGAGCTGTTTCCCACCTCCGGTTACGGTGGAAGGAGGACGGCCACGAGGAAACACAACATTTAAGAGTACGTAGCTTGTTACCTGTAACAGACAACCAAGAAGCCTGCCAACGGGTAAGGACTGAGGAATGGATAACCGGGTAAAAGTCGGAATACGGAATGCCTTTACGAGAGATGGGACAAGAGCAGACAGCTTCCCTGGCGGCAGCATCCGCACACTCATTTAAAGACACACCAATATGGCTGGAAAACAACAAAACTCAACCGACTTAAATTTACTGTGAACGAGAAACAGCCAATGCTGGATCTCGACAACCACTGGATGAACCGGATTAAAGGACCCGAGAGCCATGAGGGCACTACGAGAGTCAACAACAACTACAAAGGAAGACTGACAACGAGAAAGCAGGAGACGAAGAGCATAGAGAATAGCATAAAGTTCCGCTGTAAAGATGCTAGTCTCCGGAGGCAAGCGACACATATAAGTGCGATCAGGAAAAACAACAGAGTAGCCAACACCGTCCGCTGACTTAGACCCATCGGTGAAGACAGAAACGGACCGGGAGTGAGAAGAAAAGTGCTCGAGGAAAAGGCGTTTTAGAACCGTAGGAGGGGTAAAAGCTTTAGTGATACGGGTCAAGGATGTACAAAACCGCGGAAGAGGGACCCTCCACGGCGGCAAAGAAGGAACAACACGAGGAGAAACATCAGAAATACGAACGGAAAGAGAATCCTGCAGGCGAGATAACCGGACAGAAAGAGGGAGGTGGTGAAGAGGAACAGGAACCGCAGGAGGGGTAAAAGTTAAAGAACGACAGAGGCGAGAGGAAGGATGTTGCAAGGACCGCGCAAGATAGCGAAGACAGTAGCGATCACGGCGGTCCTGGAGAGACAGGAATCCAGTGTCAATATACAAGCTAAGGACGGGAGTCGAACGAAAGGCACCAGAACTGAGGCGCAACCCAGTATGGTGCAAAGCATCAAGACGGCGAAGAGTAGAAGGAGAAGCAGACGAGTAAGCAGGGCAACCATAATCGAGCTTAGACAGGACGAGAGAGGAATGTAAAGCAAGGAGAGTGCGCCTATCTGCCCCCCAAGAAGTATGGGACAAGACCCGAAGGAGGGTAAGGGCCTTAGAGCACTCAACACGGAGGTAAGAGATATGGGGAGACCAAGACAAACGAGTGTCAAGGAATAATCCCAGAAGCTTCGCGGAATCTTTGTATTCAAGGGGATGACCATAAAGTGACAAAGAGGGACGAAGAACAACCCGTTTCCGCGTAAAAGTCATGGCACAAGTCGTAGAAGTAGAGAACTTGAAGCCATGATCAGTGGCCCAAGACGACACGGCATCAATTGCAAGTTGAAGCCGGCGTTGAAGGAGAGGCGAATCATCACCCTGACAACAAAGGGTAAGATCATCGACATAGAGAGCGGAGAAGACACCAGAAGGAAGAGAGGAAAGAAGACCATTGAGGGCAACCAGAAAAAGAGTAGTGCTCAGAACACTACCCTGTGGCACACCTTCGTATTGCTGAAAAGAGGGAGAGAGAGCGGTACCAAGGCGCACCCGAAAGGAACGACGAGAGAGGAAGCCGCGGAGAAAGAGAGGGAGATGACCACGAAGGCCAAAAGAATGAAGTTGAGATAGGATATGATAAAGCCAAGTGGTGTCGTAAGCCTTTTCTAGGTCAAAAAGGACGGCAACAACGGAGGTCTTCGCAGCAAAAGCAGTACGAATATAGACCTCCAAGTTCACCAGGACATCTGTCGTGCTGCGGCACTTGCGGAAACCAAATTGAGAAGGGGAGAGGAGGTGATGGTGTTCCAGGAACCACATCAGGCGAACGTTAACCAAACGTTCAAAGAGTTTGCAGACACAACTTGTGAGAGCAATAGGGCGAAAGTCCTTAGGGGAAGTACCCAGAGACCCCGGTTTGCGAACAGGGAGGACAACGGCATCGAGCCAGTCCTCAGGGACTGACGACGACTCCCAGATCCGATTATACAGACTCAGTAAATACTGAGACGTGCTCGGAGGGAGATGGCGAAGCATCTCATAATGAATACCATCGGAGCCCGCCGCCGTAGAACCGCAGAGGGCCAGGGCAGAACAAAGTTCAGAGAGAGAGAAGGGATCATTATAGGGAAGCTGAAGATGAGTGCAGAAATCTAAAGGACGAGACTCAAGGACAGGTTTACGAAGAAGGAAAGATTGGGGAAGATGAAGACCAGAGCTAACAGAAGAAAAGTGGGAACCCAGTTCGGAAGCGACCTGCAACGGGTCCGCCACAAGAGTATCATGGAGGTGAAGGACCGGTGAAACATCGGGAACGAACTTACCCGCTATCTTGCGGATACGCTTCCAGATCTGGGCCAGAGGGGTTTCGGACGTAATTGTTGAGACATAAGATGCCCAACATTCACGTTTAGCCGTACAGATGGCCCTACGGGCCACCGCACTCGCTTTCCGAAAGAAAAGAAAAGAATCGGTCGTCTGCCTACGGCGGTGCCTCTTCCAGGCTGCACGCTTACAGCGGACAGCCCGAGCACAGTCCGCATTCCACCAGGGAACGCACTTCCGTGGACCCCGAGAGGAAGAGCGAGGAATAGAGCGGAGGGCAGCGTTGAAGACAGTGTCATGAAAAAGGAGGAGAGCGCGAGAGAGAGGCAGAAGGGAGAGGTCAGAGAGAGCAGCACTGAGGGTAAATAGGGTCCAGTCTGCCTTAGCAAACTGCCACCTAGGGAAAGAGAGGGAAGGGCGAAAAGAGAAAAAGGAAACAAGGATGGGGAAATGATCACTTCCATGGAGGTCATCAAGAACCTGCCACGTGAAATCTAAGTAAAGAGAAGAAGAGCAGAGAGAAAGATCAAGACAAGAAAGGGTGCGAGTCCGAGAGTCCAAATGAGTGGGCTCACCAGAATTCAGAAGAGACAGGGAAGAAGAGAGGAGAAACGGCTCAAGGAGGCGACCCCGGGTATTCGTCAGAACGTCACCCCAAAGAGAATGACGACAATTGAAGTCACCCAGCAGGAGCACAGGCTCCGGCAAGGAGTCTAGGAGGTGTTTCAAATCAGGAAGAGAGAGCGGGACACTCGGGGGGAGATAAACGGAACAAACTGTGTACCATTTCCCCACAAAGATACGAGCAGCAGAACAATGGAGAGGCGAAGGAAAAAGCAAAGGAACAAAGGGAACATCAGCACGAATCAAGAGAGCAGAAGAATTAGAAGCCCCAGCAATGGCTGGGGGGGGGGGGGAGAGAAAGGAATAGCCATAAAAACAACCAGGACGAGCACCAAGCATTGGCTCCTGGAGACAGACACAAAGGGGCGAAAACCGCGAAATCAGAAGTTGGAGTTCGAGGAAATTGGCGTAATAACCCCGAACGTTCCATTGAAGAATGGACAACGACGAGAAGAGAAAGGAGAAAAACAGAGAACAAGGAAGAAACAAAGGCGAAAGAGCAACAGAGCACGTTAAAGAATATCAGGGTCGGGATCAGGGTCAGCAAAGTCAGGGTTAGGGGGCATGGGTAAACTGAGCAAAGACGGAGGGAAGGAAACGGGAGAACAGAGAAGAGGTGGGCGGGCGGGGTCCGTAGGAGGAGGAGGAGGAGGAGGAAGAGGAGGAGACAACGGAGAGGAGCAGTCAAGGACAGCAGCAGGAAGAGGGGGAGTAGAAAGAGGGGAGCGCACCTCAGCAAGAGCAGCAACCGAAAGGGAGGCAGGGGCCAAAGAAACCTCCATAGCAGGAACAGGGGGCGCAATCACTGAAACGGGAGGGGAAGGAGCAACAGAGCCAGAAGTAGGAGCTGAGGAAGAAAGCGAAGCCTTCTTACCCGCCGGGGAAGAGGAAGGAGAGGAGCCAGGCTTTCGCTTCTGACTTAAAGAGACCGGTGTACCAGCAACTACGTACCGGGCAACGGATTCCAGTGTCTCGACAGGAGAAGCCGAACGAGAGCACACACGACGGCCGTTAGGAGAGCGATGGACATCCGCCCGCACCGACAGGCGGTGGGGAGAGCCGATAGATGGAGGAAGAGGATGGGAAGGAGGATCGGAGGGGGACGAGGAAGAAGACACAGGAGACACGACAGACCGGGTAGAAGGAAGGGGAACCCCAGACAGAGCACCAGGAGGAGGATCCTTCGGGAGAGAACCCAAAGGAACAAAGGAGGGGGCAGTGGGCGCATCAGGGTCCAAGGCCCGGAAACGGTTGTGAGCCTGAGGAAGGCGGGAAGGACGAGGAGAGGAAGAGCGCAACACGCGAGCATAAGAGATATTAGCAAAAGGCGGGAGCCGGCGAACCTGGCGCCTCGCCTCAGGAAAAGATAAACGCTCCCGGTGCTTCAAGTTGAGGACGGCTGCCTCAAGCTTGTAATGGACACACGCACGGGAGAAGGTAGGATGGGCCTCACCGCAGTTGAGGCAACGAGCCTGGGGAGAAGTGCACTCCGACTTAGAGTGACCTTCACTCCCACACAAAGGACAGAGAGAGACAGTCCCAGAGCAGCGGAGGGCACCATGCCCAAACCTCCAGCACTTGTTACAAAGTCGAGGAGAAGGAATATACTCCTGGACAGAGCACCTAGCACCAGCAAGAATGACAGAGGATGGAAGGGTCCTACCATGAAAGGTGATCTTCACAACGCGAAGGGGTTGACGGCGACGACCACGAGGGGGACGAGTAAACGAGTCAACCTGGAGGACAGAATGGCCTTGGGCATCAAGGATATGCCGAATATCATCGTGGCAATCCTGCAGATTCCGAACACCGGTTGCAACATGAGGTGGGAGGAGAATAGTGCCAACACTGGCATTCATCTGAACGTTCTTGGAGACCCGAACAGGGATCTCGCCAAGGCAAGATAAGGCAGCCAAGCGGGAAGCCGCATCCTGAGAAGGAGCAGCAACGACACGTGTACCGAGACGAGTGGGGTTGAAAGTAACAGACGCATCCACGGAATCTACAAGACGTCGATGGAGGGAGAAATCGTCAGGAGGCGCAGAATCAAGAGGGAGGAGATCAAAGTATTTGGCCCATGAAGCAGGACCAAACAAGGCCTGTTACGCATCAGCACGAGAAGGAATCGAGCGAGTGCGGTTGGGGCGCGAACGGCGTTGAGAACCCCTAGAGAGAGAGGGGTCAAAAGGCCCAGTAGTCACAACGAAAGATTTAGCCACACCAGGGGACGAAGTGGTCACCACCGGGGGTTGGAGGCTCGACCCAACCACAGAGGAGGGAGGGGAGCTGGGGGAAGAAGTCAGGACGGTCCAAGGAGGAGCAAGGTCGGGGCCCAACGCAGCGGGAGCTACAGAGCCTGGTCTTCCAATACAGGCCGACTCGGGGGCTTGGTCGCCCACCCCACGAGCCTGAGAGGGTACAACGGAAACATTCAACGACATAGAGACGAAAAGTGACAAATTCATCCACGAATGTGCCCCCATACCCACCATGGAGCCACAATTAGAGGCAGGACATCCAACAGGAAGCTATCGCCGATCATGCCGGGGCCCCCTAGGGGTGCGTCGTGAGTATACGCCACACAAACGCTGCCTTAAGAACCGTCAGTCCGTCGAGATCGGGTTCAGCGACGAAAGGGGGATTGACAATAAAAGGTTCCCCTCGCTCGAGACGTTGGGTACTACAGTTCTACGGGTGCAAGAGTATGCCTCCTCAAGCACCCGGGCGTCAAAATAGAAGAAGTCCAAAGAAAGAATCCAAAACAAGCAAAAGGTCGGCAGGAAACGACAAGCAGATAGGAGAAGAGGGGGGAGAAAAACGAAACATAAGGAAAAGGAAAAGCGATCCGGCACAATTGGAGAAGACAGCAGCAGGAGTGCAAGGCCAGAAAAAGACAGAGGACTGCCCAACGGAGCATCACACTCCAGCAGCCGTCCACCAAGCCCCCTCACGACGCCAACGGGCCGGATGGGGAGGGGGCCAGTGTTGAATAGTATATCCTTGTTTACCTGGTCGATTTCCCTGAGGATTTTGTAGGTTGTGATCATGTCTCCCCTTACTCCTCTGTCCTCCAGGGTCGAAGGTGCATTTCCTGCAGCCTTTCCTCGTAACTCATTCCTCTTAGTTCTGGGACTAGTCTAGTAGCATACCTTTGGACTTTTTCCAGCTTCATCTTGTGCTTGACAAGGTACGGGCTCCATGCTGGGGCTGCATAGTCCAGGATTAGTCTTACATGTGTGGTGTACAAGATTGTGAATGATTACTTACACAGATTTCTGAACGCTGTTCTGATGTTAGCCAGCCTCGCATATGCTGCAGACGTTATTCTTTTTATGTGGGCTTCAGGAGACAGGTTTGGTGTGATATCAACTTCTAGATCTTTCTCTCTGTCCGTTTCATAAGTACTTCATCTCCTATTCTGTATCCTGTTTCCACTGCCTTGTTTCATTACTTTGCATTTACTAGGGTTGAACTTCAACAGCCATTTGTTGGACCATTCACTCAGTCTGTCTAGGTCATCTTGTAGTCTCTTACTATCATCCTCTGTTTCAATCCTCCTCATAATTTTTGCATCATCAGCAAACATTGACAGAAATGATTCTATACCCTCTGGGAGATCTTTTACATATATCAGAAACAGTATAGATCCAAGGACTGACCCCTGCGGGACTCCACTTGTAACGTCTCGCCAATCTGAGACCTCATCCTTCACACTGACTCGTTGTTTCTTGTTGCTTAGGCACTCCTTTATCCAATGGAGTACCTTCCGTTTCACAAAGGCCTGCATCTCCAGCTTTTTCACTTGACTTTTGTGTGGTACTGTATGTATGTGTGGGTGTGTGTGTGTGTGTGTGTGTGTGTGTGTGTGTGTGTGTGTGTGTGTGTGTGTGTACTCACCTAGTTCTCACCTAGTTGTGCTTGCGGGGGTTGAGCTCTGGCTCTTTGGTCCCGCCTCTCAACTGTCAATCAACAGGTGTACAGGTTCCTGAGCCTATTGGGCTCTATCATATATACACTTGAAACTGTGTATGGAGTCAGCCTCCACCACATCACTTCCTAATGCATTCCATTTGTCAACCACTCTGACACTAAAAAAGTTCTTTCTAATATCTCTGTGGCTCATTTGGGCACTCAGTTTCCACCTGTGTCCCCTAGTGCGTGTGCCCCTTGTGTTAAACAGCCTGTCTTTATCAACCCTGTCAATTCCCTTGAGGATCTTGAATGTGGTGATCATGTCCCCCCTAACTCTTCTGTCTTCCAACGAAGTGAGGTTTAATTCCCGTAGTCTCTCTTCTCGTAGGTCATACCTCTCAGCTCGGGTACTAGTCTGGTGGCAAACCTTTGAACCTTTTCCATTTTAGTCTTATGCTTGACTAGATATGGACTCCATGCTGGTGCCGCATACTCCAGGATTGGTCTGACATATGTGGTATATAATGTTCTGAAAGATTCCTTACACAAGTTTCTAAGGGCCGTTCTTATGTTAGCCAACCTGGCATATGCTGCTGCTGTTATCCTCTTGATATGAGCATCAGGGGACAGGTCTGGCATGATATCAACCCCCAGGTCTTTCTCTCTCTCGGACTCTTGAAGTATTTCATCTCCCAAGTGATACCTTGTATCTGGTCTCCTGCTTCCTACCCCTATCTTCATTACATTACATTTGCTTGGATTAAACTCTAACATCCATTTGTTTGACCATTCTTGCAGCTTGTCCAGGTCTTCTTGAAGCCTCAAGCTGTCCTCCTCTGTCTTAATCCTTCTCATAATTTTGGCGTCGTCAGCAAACATTGAGAGGAATGAGTCTATACCCTCTGGGAGATCATTTACGTATATCAGAAACAGGATAGGTCCAAGTACAGAGCCCTGTGGGACTCCACAGGTGACTTCACGCCAGTCTGAGGTCTCACCCCTCACTAACTCTCTGCTTCCTATTGTTTAGGTACTCCCTTATCCACTGGAGCGCCCTACCAGTTACTCCTGCCCTTTTCTCTAGCTTATGCATCAACCTTTTATGGGGTACTGTGTCAAAGTCTTTCCGACAGTCCAAAAAAATGCAGTCCGCCCACCCTTCTCTTTCTTGTTTAATCTTTGTCACCTGATCGTAGAATTCTATCAATCCTGTAAGGCAAGATTTACCCTCCCTGAACCCATGTTGATGGGTTGTCACGAAGTCTCTTCTCTCCAGATGTGTTACTAGGTTTTTTCTCACAATCTTCTCCATTACGTTGCATGGTATACAAGTTAAGGACACTGGCCTGTAGTTCAGTGCCTCTTGTCTGTCACCCTTTTTGTATATTGGTACTACATTAGCAGTCTTCCATATTTCTGGTAGGTCCCCTGTTTTCAGTGACCTACTATACACTATGGAGAGTGGTAGGCAAAGTGCTCCTGCACACTCTTTCAAGACCCATGGCGAGATTCCATCCGGCCCAACAGCTTTTCTCACATCCAGCTCCAATAGGTGCTTCTTGACCTCATCTCTTGTAATTTCGAACCTAACCAAGGTCACCTGGTTTGCTGCCACCTCTTCTAGCGCCGCGACATCTCCCTGTTCTATTGTAAAGACCTCCTGGAACCTTTTGTTGAGTTCTTCACACACCTCTCTAATTCTCTGTGTACCTGTCCTCGCCCACCCTAAGTTTCATCACCTTTTCCTTCACTGTTGTCTTCCTCCTGATGTGACTGTGTAGTAGCTTGGGTTCGGTTTTGGCTTTCATGTCTTGTACGGACTTGGTTCCGTCCATCATGTCTTGTACGGACTTGGTTCCGAGTTCTGTGTCCCAATGTATATCCCTTAGGAATTTATTCATTTCCTCATAGTTTCCCTTTCGGTACGCCAGCCCTTTGGTTCCCAGTTCTTTTTTGGGGGTGATAATTCCCAGCTCAACCAGGTACTCAAAGCTCAATACACTATGATCGCTCTTTCCCAAGGGGGCTTCCAACTTAACTTCCCTTATATCCGACTCATTTAGGGTAAATATCAGATCAAGCAAGGCTGGTTCATTCCCTCCTCTCATTCTTGTCGGTCCCTTGACGTGTTGACTTAGAAAGTTTCTTGTTGCCACATCCAGCAGCTTAGCTCTCCATGTTTCTGGGCCTCCATGTGGGTCTCTGTTCCCCCAATCTATCTTCCCATGGTTGAAGTCTCCCATGATTAGAAGTCTGGATCCGTTCCTGCTAGCCACAGAAGCTGCTCTCTCTATTATATTGATGGTGGCCAAGTTGTTTCTATCATATTCCTGTCTGGGTCTTCTGTCATTTGGTGGGGGGTTATATATGACTACTATTATAATTTTCTGTCCTCCAGTTGCTATGGTGCCTGAAATGTAGTCACTGAAACCTTCACAGTTCTGAATTACCATCTCTTCGAAACTCCAACCTTCTCTTAGTAGCAGAGCTACACCACCTCCTCCTCTCCCTTCTCTCTCTTTCCTCACTACATAGTAGTCCTGTGAAAACACTGCGTTTGTTATGATTTTCGTTAACTTTGTTTCTGTGAGTGCTATTATGTCTGGGTTTTCTTCTAGTGCCCATTCTCCAAGTTCACTTGTTTTATTTGAAATCCCATCTATGTTAGTGTACATCGCCTTGAAGCTCACTTTCTTCTGTTCATTTTCATGTCCCTTTCTTGGCAAGCATTCTGCTGGTGTGGGAAGCTGTTCCGTGGGTGAGAGGTCTGGGACATTTGGGGCTTGACTCTATTTATTTAAATATTAATGTAATGAAAATCAATTACGAAGGACTACCCGCTTTTATAGTAAAGAGGGAAACTAATAAAATGTGATCATTAGAAAATTCCTAGATGAACCAGTAATTATGGATAAATACTAGAATATAATCACTTGTATAATTAATGGGCTTATATAATTTAACTGAATCAAAGCCTCAAACACCTACATTGGGGGGTTATTACTAGAACTTCATATATGTCTAGGAACTAGTGTGGTTCGTGCACCAGTTCATTATGCAATAAACTAATCCAATGACCAATTATAGAATCACTAAAACAATCACCAGTAAGAACATAGATTATGAGCATGAGAAATTAATGATTATAATAAACACGTGTTAATCCAGAAAACAGTGATTCGTAGTGATAATATACTACAGATAATGTAATTTAAGGAATACGGAAAAGGGTTTTAGCTTCAAGACGTTTTCCAAGACATCGGTTATGACTCATCCTCGGAATCTCCTGAACTCATCATGGAACACTGGGAGATGATTAACACATGAAATGACAGCTCGGGGAATTCTTCACACACGCTGCAAATCAAAATATATTCAGTAGCAACATATTAGGCTACTAAATATCTATGTTCAAGAAATTAAAATGGAGAGTGGAGACAGATAATAACCTGTGTTTTATTTTAGTCGCTCGGCGTGACGGCAAGCTACCCGGCTATAACCTATCCATAATGATGCATCAAAAGGGAATAAAGGTACTTAGCTAATAGGGCACTGTGTAAGTTGAGGCTTGCCGAAGCTCGCGTCCTAGGTTCTGGCGTCGTAATAACGGACACGTGGTGTCGAGCCTAGTCTAGATGTTGACGCGCTTCTCTGGCCGGTCAGGTTGGGCTACACGGAACAAATTAACAGGTTCCCGTGACACTGACACCAGCTGAGTTGCTATATTCTGCAACTAATCTTCACACCTCACAGTGGCGACTTTCCTCCTCCGCTCTCGGTGGCGTCCTCCAGCAAGACGTCTCCTCGGGTAATGGCGTCTCTCTCTGCCCCGCTCCGCGTCCCGCATTTGATACACAAATTATTTACTACAAATAATATCATTTCTCGCAGTTGCGATTGAAATGCTCGGATAAGGACGGGTTTATTATTCAGAGGAGTTAAATATTATTATTTGCTCGTTTTACGATGGTAAACAAGCAATGGAGATGAATTAAAGTCTCTCCAGGGCATTCACGCGTGACGTAAAATTTATTACCAGATAACAGTTGTAACTATAAACGCTCTATTTGGCATTAGTTAGGGATCAGTTTATCTGTAAATAATTACCACACAGAACACTGTTGTTTTATAGAGAATCAAATTCAATTCTCTGACACTCTGGATATAGATGTGTTTATTATAATGGAATCTGATGCAATACTGGCGTCTGGTGACGTAAGAATTCTAGCCTTATTGTACAGATGTAATTATTAGTACATGTGAACTCTACGTTTGGTACTTTTAATTACTACAGTGATTAGTAGATTTAATAATAATTAATAATAATACAACAGTGTTGTATTATTGTTTAAAATTTCCAACATAACTCCGGGGGGAGATTTATCGGGTCACAGTGTAATGTGGAGTACTGACACACCCACCCCGAAGTTGGTATTAATATTAGTATGTTAGTATGTTAGTACACCCATAACGAATGTCCCATATATGTCAAGGACATACAAGAAGCTTAAGTCTTGCTGATTTCATGTTAAATGGAACATGTTATTAAGAATTACCTAAAGTTGATAATTAAGAAAGCTTACAATAGACTCTGGGACTGGTGTCGCTATGACATGTAATGTGTATGTTACAAAGTCTCAAAGTCTGCAAATTCTCAGATACTCTAGATAAATAATGTTATTTATAGCCTATACAACAATTAAAGATTTAAATCACACAATTCAAACAACAGAGAATTTACTGTGATGAGAATGTCCTGGGTCATAGTGACTGGTAATGGTTTGTTACTTGACATCACACCACAGTATCATCATGGTTGCTTAAATTGGATGTAAAGGGATTTACTCTTGGTCAGAGCTGTAATAGGCTTGTAGTCTCCGCTTACATTGTTGAGCAGCAGCTCTAGTGGGATGGTTGCTCACTGGATCAGAATGACTGTCCTCGGAAACTACTGGAGAAACTGGTTCTGGTTGATACTCTCGTTCAGCCAATTCGAGAGGAACCAACTTCTCTAAAGTTTTTAGAGTAGTGTTGCCTCGGCATAAAACTTTCACTACTCTCAGGACACCTTGATGATCTGGATGAATGGCAACAATTTTGCCTATGGGCCACTCTGACCTTGGTCCATCACTGTCGACTAGTACTAGGCCCCCTGTTTTAAGTTGCACTGTATTATAAGGACTCGAAGCTCCGTAGTGGTACTCTCGTAGAGCTGTGAGGTACTCTCGAGTCCACACCTCATTCCACCTGTTAATAACCCTTGAGAGATGCTGGTAGCTTTCCACCAAGTCACCTCTGGTTGCATGTGACGGGTCTACGGGGTCCTCTTCGGCTAAAGGGATGAGAGGGCTCAATAGACCTCCATGTATCAAGTGTGAGGGAGTCAGAGGTTCTCTCTGGGAGAAATCATCAGACAGGTATGTTAATGGGTGGTTATTGACTCGCGCCTCGATTTCCACAACAATGGTTTGGAGCTCGGAGTAACTGACCTTTTGTCTGTGTAAAGTTTTTCTTAAACACTTCTTGACTGTGCCTATCATTCGCTCATAGAACCCACCTTGCCAAGGGGCTCTTGGTGCTATAAATTTCCAGTGACATTGTCGTCGCTGCAGGACTGACTGTACTTCTGGATGATTCCAGACTTCTCGCAGACAGGCTTCTCCTGCCACAAAATTGGAACCATTGTCCGATATCATTAGTTTGGGACAAGATCTGCGAGCTGCAAATCTGCGGAAGGCCTGGATGAAGGCTTCAGCACTCATATCTGAAGTCACTTCCAAATGTACGCCTCTGGTTGTAGCACACGTAAAGAGACAAATGTATGCTTTCACTGGTATCTTGTCTGGGTTGCCAGTGAGAAGTAAGGCTCCTGTGTAATCAACACCAGTGGTTTCAAAGGGACGAAGATGAACCACTCTTTCTTCAGGGAGTGGTGGAGGTCCTGGGTAAGGACATACTCTAGCATCGTATCTTTTACAGATTACACAGAATTTAATTATTGACTTGACTGTCTGACGACCTTGAGGAAGCCAGTACTTTTGTCTAAGGTCGGTGAGAGTATCTAACACTCTACCATGTAAAGTACCATATTGATGGTGATGTAAAACAAGAAGTTTAGTGATGATGTGGTGACGCGGTAGAAGAATTGGATTCTTTGTGTCTAGATTAATTTTTGCATAAAGCAAACGTCCTCCACATCTTAGTATATTATGAGTGTTGGCATCATACCAGATACCTAGAGACTTAGTTAATTTATCTGGAAGATTTTCATACTCGCTTCCATATGTCTCTTGTTGTGCACGTTTGATCCAGTAGAGGATATGATTGGGAAACTTATGTCGAATTCCTATCTTAGCAAGAAAGTCAAACACATGTGCAGTCACTCTTAATAACTTACTTAAGTTAGAATAATTGTGAGGATCAATGGCTAAGATTCGTTGATGTTCTGGTTCTTTCATGGGAGTGATGATATTGGTCACTATGACTTGTGGCTTTTGTTTGGGCCACTGACCACCAACAAGCCATGAAGGTCCATTGAACCACAGCGAAGACTTGATAAGTTGTTTTAGTGTTAATCCTCGAGATAAATAATCTGCAGGATTGTCCTTAGTAGGAACATGTCTGAATTTATATCCAGCAGATAACTCATGAATTTCCCTAACACGATTACTGACGTAGGTAGTCTTGTTGTTGTTGTTTCTTACCCATTGTAAGACTGCCTCATTGTCTGACCACACGACAATCTCACCAAAGTGGATATTATTGAGTGTCTTTGTCAGGCAATGAGCCAATCTTACTCCCACCAGCAATGCAGTCAACTCCATTTGAGGTAAAGATCTCTTCTTAATGGGAGCAACTCTTGCTTTAGATGTGAGCAAAATTGATTGTGCACTATTAACTAAGTCGGCTACAGCGCCATATGCTTTGCCAGAGGCATCGCAGAACACGTGCAAATTGGTGGGTAAGTTTGGTCCTGAAGCATTACGAGGAAATTTCAAAACACCTAACTGATTAAAATCCGTTGAGAGTATCTGCCATTTAGCTTGTAACTCACTTGGTAACGGATCATCCCATCCCATATGTTGCTGCCAGCACTCCTGCATTAGGAGTTTGCCCCTTATTAATATAGGACTAAGTAAGCCTAAAGGGTCAAATGGTTGACTGACAAACGAGAGCAATGTTCTCATGGTAAGGGTTGAGTTATCGGTTTGTACTGACTTGACATTCATCTCGTCAGTACCGGTGTTCCATTCCACGCCTAGAACCTTTAATTGATTGGGTACCTGATAACCTGGAAATTCTTTCTCGATTACCTGGTTTAGTAATTCATTATTGGAGGCCCATGACTGTAGTGGCATATTGGCTCCTAATAGCTTACGGTTAGCCTCATGGTAGATTTCTACCAAATTAGTTTGATCATTAGTTGTTCCCTGGAAATTGTCGACATACAAGTTGTCGCTAATGTCTACCTTATAAGGGCTATTTGACTTCCTCAAATGTGTGTCTAATGTTGCTTGCAAAAGAAACGGTGAGGACGTAGCTCCGAATAATACTGAGGCAAAACGATATGTGATGATATCACTGTTAGGATCCCGTGGATCCTTAATTCAGAGAAACTTTGTGTAGCTACAATCTTCCTCCTGCAAACCTACTCTGAGGAAAGCTTTGCTGATATCAGCAGTATAGGCGAAAACACCAGTGTGGAATCGTAACAGCACATCATGTAGCCTTTGTGTTAGGCTAGGTCCCGTTTGGAGACATTCATTTAAAGACACACTGCTTGGGTTTGCTTTAGCATTGCAGTTGAAGACAATACGAATAGGTGTTGTCAATGAATCTTTCACCACAGCGTGGTGAGGTAAATAATGACCTAATTTTCGGTCATCGTTATCAACAACTTCAATAAATTTACTGTTAAGTTGTTGTTGGATGAGTTGATGATACATGTTCAGTTTGTCTGGCTGCTTCTGTAGTCGTGCTAATTGAGACTGCAATTGTGAGGCTGCCATAAAATAATTAACTGGAAGTTGTGGATGATTCAACTTCCATGGGAGTCTTACCCAGTATTGTTTATTTTTATAGACAACTGTATCCAGGTATTGCTGGTAAGTCCACATATCATCAGGGCTTGGTTGTTCAGGGATAATACCTAAAGTGTCTAAATCCCACAGACGATGTACAGGTGGATCAGACTCAATATCTTCAGATATTTCTCTGAAACGTAGGGGTGACTGTTCCAAGCCTAGTCACGCCACTATTATGTTATTAGATTGTTGGTTTGTTGACGCTGGATTTTGTCGGAAAAGCACCGGTCCAGTAAGCAATTTGCCTCCAGCAGATGACAACAAATTCATTCCGTGTTGTCTGGTGCATCCAGTTATAAATTTGTAATAATGATCTGCGCCTATAAGTATTCCAACATCAGTGAGGCAGTCAGAATTTGTTTTATAATCTGCTAGCCTCATGCGGTTTCGTTTAAGATGTCTCGCAGTGCGAGCTAACCCTGTGACCTGCAGGTCTGTAGGAAGTTTAACTACTACTACTGCTTGTATTGGACTAGTGGAAGATCCAAGTCTCACTAATACCTTAACTACTTGGTAGTCACGAGGTCCACTATTAGTTAAGAAACCAGAAATATTTAACCTCACACTTTTGGCAGGTTTTAATTTTAACTGCTCTACTAACTGTTGTGTAATGAAGGTTTTCTGTGATCCTTGATCAAAAAGACCTCTAGTGTTTACTCTAGATTTCCTGTTTACTAGTCTAAGTTGAGCTGTAGGCAGAGTGGTATTATTGCCTGACTCAGTAGCAAGTACATTTATTTCTTGATGCACTTTGCAATATTGCACTGTGGTAGAATTTGTGGAATTCTCCCCAGTTGTCATGGTTGGTGTAGAAGATTTTCTACATAAGGCATAGTGATGTACACCTTGGTTGCATCTATTGCAGGAACGTAGCTGCACTACACATTTTTTGGGATCATGAGAACCCATGCACTTGTGTATTTCTTGCAACCTTTTAATCCTAGTATTATAAGTAGGATAAACAGAGCATTGGTAGGTGGTATGTCCTTGATTGCAGAACAGACACCTTCTCTCTTTGTTCGACTTGGTCTCTTTAGTAGACAAGTCATTGGTTATCTCAGAAGGAGACACCGAATAAGTACTTACATTTCCACTTCTTTTCCCAGTGGATGGAGTAGTCTTGGATTTATATTTATTAGACTTATTCAAAGTCTGTTTGGGTTTGACTGAAGTGTCAGTACTAGTTGGTTTAGACTCAGGTTTAATTTTATCATGAGTCTTCAACCTGTTAACCGTTATTCTCAATCCCTCGAATATTTGGTCAAGAGTGAGAAACTCGGTGTTATAGTGTGAGCAGAGCTCTGTTAAGACATTTCGAGGTAATTTCCTCTGCAAAAGTAACTTGATTGACCATTCTGAAGCTGGTATATCAACTTTAGTACCTAAGGCCTTTACTAGAGACTCTACTTCTAGTCTGAAGCTTTGAAGTGACTCTGGTCTACTATTTGGTGCATTCAGATCTAGCAATTGGTAATAGAGGGTAGCTATACTCAACTCTTTGTTGGAATAGTTCAACTTCAACAGTTTTATAGCTTCCTCATAATTACTCTCATCGAGAGTTAGGTTATGTATGACCTTTTTAGCCTCTCCTTTGAGAAGACTAAGTAGGTATGAGAATTTAGACACCTTGTCAAGAGACGATTTCTTATGTATATGAACTTCAAATGAAGTCCAAAAATTGTCCCAATTTTCTGTATCTAATCCTGTAAATGTAGGCAAGTCTAAAGTAGGTAAACGAACCTCTGGTAGTTGGTTACTGAATTGAGACATTGTATTATTTGTATTGGATTCAGATTGTTTTGCTAGTTTAGATAGCATAGAGTTTACCTTGAGTCTCATCTTCATACTGGGAGATATCGTCTACAATTTGACCTACTTCATCAGGATCAGTTTCTATGGTATTCAGTAGAGTAATATAAGACTGACTTGTAGACCTAACTTGATCAAATTTCAGATCAGCTACTCTTACTGATGTCTCTAAGTGATAAGAATCAATGGGAGTTTCTTTAGATAAGCCCTCAGCCTTGTTAATTAGTCTGGTTAAATGACCTTTAAGGCCAATATAGGTTCTCCTTAATTGATCAGGAGTAGCCATGTTGGGCTTGGGTCCAAACTTCATGGGATTAGTATATATATTACTAATGAAGCTTGGGTACTTGTTCATTAGTGGACAAGTAACATTAAATGTAGCCTAATTTAATGTGGCTAATTTATACTCTACCTCACTTAAGGTTAAATGTACCTACCTAACAACAAGTAGCTAGATATTTTGTGCATTGTCTGAACTTCACCATTAGTTCTCGTCCGGTTAGCTCCTCTATATCACCATTAGAGGTAATGGGGATCATCCAGCAATACACAAAATAGATACACAAATAATGAGTACAAGAGAAATATTATGGAGACACTCCAATCAGAGTTATCTCAAAATTTAATCCCACCCTGGATAGGGTCAGCACAAATAGTATAATACGTACACTACCGACTAGCTGAAGTCTAGTCGTGATAATTCCTACCTAAGAACTATAAATTTATTTAGTCTGGGCTTGTACCAAATTCAGCACAATCTCAGCCTAAATTCTACCTAATAAGATTGGTAAAGATTATTGTGGTGCAGTAAGGTGAATATAATTGTGCTGTATTTTTGGGTTTTTTGTTTTTTATAGTTTATAAGTGTGCACTTGCACACACAAGTGAAAACATATAATGGTTATGAGCTGATGCTCCTGGTGACCTAAAGATTCTTACTTCAGTATGAAGTGTAGGCCAAAGTATTGTGGGCAATTGACTGTGTCCCACGAATGCTACCTTATACATGAGGTGAAAGTAGCAATGAATTGGTGTGACATAGACTAACTTATGTGTTACGCTGTTGGCAGACACAATTAATTAAATGGTTAGTCTAGACTACATCACACAAGGATTAGTTATTAATAATTAGTATTTATAATTATAATTTATGTTTATCCGGTTCGATGAGGACCATAATGTGGGACATTTGGGGCTTGACTCTATTTATTAAAAATATTAATGTAATGAAAATCAATTACGAAGGACCACCCGCTTTTATAGTAAAGAGTGAAACTAATAAAATGTGATCATTAGAAAATTCCTAGATGAACCAGTAACTATGGATAAATACTAGAATATAATCACTTGTATAATTAATGGGCTTATATAATTTAACTGAATCAAAGCCTCAAACACCTACATTGGGGGGTTATTACTAGAACTTCATATATGTCTAGGAACTAGTGTGGTTCGTGCACCAGTTCATTATACAATAAACTAATCCTATGACCAATTATAGAATCACTAAAACAATCACCAATAAGAATATAGATTATGAGCATGAGAAATTAATGATTATAATAAACACATGTTAATCCAGAAAACAGTGATCCGTAGTGATAATATACTACAGATAATGTAATTTAAGGAATACGGAAAAAGGGCCTTAGCTTGAAGACGTTTTCCAAGACATCGGTTATGACTCATCCTCGGAATCTCCTGAACTCATCATGGAACACTGGGAGATGATTAACACGGGAAATGACAGCTCGGGGAATTCTTCACACACGCTGCAAATCAAAATATATTCAGTAGCAACATATAAGGCTGCTAAATATCTATGTTCAAGAAATTAAAATGGAGAGTGGAGACAGATAATAACCTGCGTTTTATTTTAGTCGCTCAGCGTGACGGCAAGCTACCCGGCTATAACCTATCCATAATGATGCATCAAAAGGGAATAAATGTACTTAGCTAATAGGGCACTGTGTAAGTTGAGGCTTGCCGAAGCTCGCGTTCAGGTTCTGGCGTCGTAATAATGGACACGTGGTGTCGAGCCTAGCCTAGATGTTGACGCGCTTCTCTGGCCGGTCACGTTGGGCTACACGGAACAAATTAACAGGTTCCCGTGACACTGACACCAGCTGAGTTGCTATATTCTGCAACTAATCTTCACACCTCACAGTGGCGACTTTCCTCCTCCCGCTCTCGGTGGCGTCCTCCAGCAAGACGTCTCCTCGGGTAATGGCGTCTCTCTCTGCCCCGCTCCACGTCCCGAATTTGACACACAAATTATTTACTACAAATAATATCATTTCTCGCAGTTGCGATTGAAATGCTCGGATAAGGACGGGTTTATTATTCAGAGGAGTTAAATATTATTATTTGCTCGTTTTACGATGGTAAACAAGCAATGGAGATGAATTAAAGTCTCTCCAGGGCATTCACGCGTGACGTTAAATTTATTACCAGATAACAGTTGTAACTATAAACGCTCTATTTGGCATTAGTTAGCTATCAGTTTATCTGTAAATAATTACCACACAGAACACTGTTGTTTTATAGAAAATCAAATTCAATTCTCTGACACTCTGGATATAGATGTGTTTATTATAATGGAATCTGACGCAATACAGGCGTCTGGTGATGTAAGAATTCTAGCCTTATTATACAGATGTAATTATTAGTACATGTGAACTCTACGTTTGGTTAATTTTAATTACTACAGTGATTAGTAGATTTAGTAATAATTAATAATAATACAACAGTGTTGTATTATTGTTGGAAATTTCCAACAAGAGGATCTGTGAGGTGGTTTGCAGGGTCTCAGAGGATTTTGGGGTGGGGGGTGGGGGTTTAAGGGAAGGGGGGACAGGTAGGGTGTGGGTTAAGGAGGTAGGGGGGACATGGAGGATACGCAGTGAGGGGGGAGGTGGGATATGGAGGGTATGGGATGAAGGGGGAGGGGGGACAGGGGGAAAAAGGTGGGAGGGGGGACATGATGGGAATGGGGAAGGGGTGTCAGGGTCAGAATGGGGTGGGAGGGAGGGTTGGGTGGGGGCAGGTTGGTGAGGGGAAGGGAGGGTTTCTATGCAGAGGGGGGAGGTGGTGTTGCAACGCCTCTGGTGTTGCTGGGATGCTGGTTTTGGGTTCTCTTATCTCTGGGACTGTTGTGATGAGGGCTGTGATTTCCTGGTTTGTTCCTCTCTCCCTGCGCTTCCTCCTTGCCTCTGCTGCCCTGTCTCTCTCCTCCTTCATCCTGCCCCTCTGCAGGAACACTTTTTTGTATCCCTCCATATGCTGCAGACGACTCTGTGTGTGTGTGTGTGTGTGTGCGTGTGTATGTGTGTGTGTACTCACCTAATTGTACTCACCTAATTGTGCTTGCGGGGATTGAGCTCTGGCTCTTTGGTCCCGCCTCTCAACCGTCAATCAACTGGTGTACAGATTCCTGAGCCTATTGGGCTCTATCATATCTACATTTGAAACTGTGTATGGAGTCAGCCTCCACCACATCACTTCCTAATGCATTCCATTTACTAACTACTCTGACACTGAAAAAGTTCTTTCTAACGTCTCTGTGGCTCATTTGGGTACTCAGCTTCCACCTGTGTCCCCTTGTTCGCGTCCCACCAGTGTTGAATAGTTCTTCCGTGTTTACCAGGTCGATTCCCCTGAGGATTTTGTAGGTTGTGATCATGTCCCCCCTTACTCTTCTGTCTTCCAGTGTCGTAAGGTGCATTTTCCGCAGCCTTTCCTCATAACTCATGCCTCTTAGTTCTGGGACTAGTCTAGTAGCATACCTTTGGACTTTTTCCAGCTTCGTCTTGTGCTTGACAAGGTACGGGCTCCATGCTGGGGCCGCATACTCCAGGATTGGTCTTACATATGTGGTGTACAAGATTCTGAATGATTCCTTACACAGGTTCCTAAACGCCGTTCTGATGTTAGCCAGCCTCGCATATGCCGCAGACGTTATTCTCTTTATGTGGGCTTCAGGAGACAGATTTGGTGTGATATCAACTCCTAGATCTTTCTCTCTGTCTGTTTCATTAAGTACTTCATCTCCTATTCTGTATCCTGTGCCTGGCCTCCTGTTTCCACTGCCTAGTTTCATTACTTTGCATTTACTCGGGTTGAACTTCAACAGCCATTTGTTGGACCATTCACTCAGTCTATCCAGGTCATCTTGTAGTCTCCTACTATCATTCTCTGTTTCAATACTCCTCATAATTTTTGCATCGTCGGCAAACATTGAGAGGAACGAATCTATACCCTCTGGGAGATCATTTATATATACCAGAAACAGTATAGGTCCAAGGACTGACCCCTGCGGGACTCCACTTGTGACGTCTCGCCAATCTGAGACCTCACCCCTCACACAGACTCGTTGTCTCCTGTTGCTTAGGTACTCCTCTATCCACCGGAGTACCTTCCCTCTCACTCCAGCCTGCATCTCCAACTTTCGCACTAGCCTCTTGTGTGGCACTGTATCAAAGGCTTTCTGACAATCCAAAAATATGCAGTCTGCCCACCCTTCTCTTTCTTGCCTTATTTTTGTTGCCTGGTCGTAGAATTCAAGTAACCCTGTGAGGCAGGACCTGCCATCCCTGAACCCATGTTGATGCTGTGTTACAAAGTTCCTTCGCTCCAGATGCTCCACTGGTTTTTTTCGCACAATCTTCTCCAACAGCTTGCATGGTATGCAGGTTAGGGACACTGGCCTGAAGTTCAGTGCCTCCTGTCTATCCCCTTTCTTGTATATCGGGACTACGTTAGCTGCTTTCCAAATATCTGGCAGTTCCCCTGTTGCCAGTGATTTGTTATACACTATGGAGAGTGGTAGGCTCAGTTCTCTTGCTCCTTCCTTTAGAACCCAAGGGGAGATTCCATCTGGGCCTATAGCCTTCGTCACGTCCAACTCTAGTAAACACTTCCTTACATCCCCACTGGTAATCTCAAACTCTTCCAGTGGTTCCTGGTTAGCTATTCCCTCACTTACCTCTGGAATTTCTCCTTGCTCTAAGGTGAAGACCTCCTGGAATTTCTTATTCAATTCCTCACACACTTCCTTGTCATTTGTAGTGAATCCTTCCGCCCCTATCCTTAATCTCATAACCTGTTTCTTTACTGTTGTTTTTCTCCTAATGTGGCTATGCAACAATTTAGGCTGAGTCTTTGCCTTGCTTGCGATGTCATTTTCGTATTGTCTTTCTGCCTCTCTTCTCATCCTGACATATTCATTCCTGGCATTCTGGTATCTTTCTCTGCTCTCCAGTGTCCTGTTATTCCTATAGTTTCTCCATGCCCTTTTACTTTGCTGCTTAGCTAGCCTACATCTTTGATTAAACCATGGGTTTCTCATCTTCATTTCTCTGTTTTCCTTTTGGACTGGGACAAACTTGTTTGCTGCGTCCTTGCACTTCTGCGTGATGTAATCCATCATATCTTGGGCCGTCTTTCCCCTGAGCTCTGTTTCCCATGCTATATCTGTTAGGAATTTTCTTATCCCCTCATAGTTTCCCTTTCGGTATGCTAACCTTTTGGTTTCGGTATCCCTCCTCGAGTTCAATAACCCTTCTTCAATCAAGTACTCAAACACCAGTACACTGTGGTCGCTCATTCCTACTGGGTCCTCAAAACCGATTTCTCTTATGTCGGGGTCGTTCAGAGTGAAGACTAGGTCGAGTCTCGCTGTTTCGTCATTGCCTCTCATCCTTGTGGGTTCTCCGACATGCTGGGTTAAAAAGTTGCTTGTTACCACCTCCAATAGTTTGGCTCTCCACGTATCCTCGCCTCCATGCGGTTCCTTGTTCTCCCAGTCAATCTTTCCGTGATTGAAGTCGCCCATGATGAGCAGGTGGGATCTATTTATACAGGCAGCAGAGGCTGCCCTCTCATTTATAGTGTTAACTGCCTTGTTGTTGTTTTCATACTCTTGACTGGGTCTCCTGTCATTTGGTGGAGGGTTGTATATTACTGCTACTACTATTCTTAGTCCTCCCATTGTTATGGTGCCTGCTATGTAGTCTCTGAACTCCTCACAGCCCGGGATGGCCATCTCCTTAAAACTCCATTCCCTTCTCATGAGTAGGGCCACTCTGCCTCCTCCCCTACCTTCCCTCTCTTTCCTTATTACTGTATACTCCTGGGGAAACACGGCATTCGTTATGATTCCAGAGAGTTTTGTTTCAGTGAGTCCGATTACATCTGGGTTAACTTCTTGTGCTCTTTCCCTTTGTTCACTTGTCTTGCTTGTGATCCCATCTATGTTCGAGTACATCACCCTGAAACTGACTCTCTTCTGCTTCTTTTCTGGGGGGGACCTTTGGGATCTGGGGTGAGTAGGAGTTGGGGGGACCTGGCACGGGGGGATTGGTGGAGGAGGGAGGGCTTGGGGTGGTGGGGGAGAGGGGGAGGGTACAGGGGGTGGATAAGAGGGGGAGGGTACAGGGGGTGGATAAGAGGGGGAGGGTACAGGGGGTGCATAAGAGGGGGAGGGTTGGGGAAGCATGGGGGGAGGAGAGGCTGTGGGGGATAGGGGAGATGGGGGGGCTTGGGGGGAGAGAAAAGGGTGGAGGGCTTGGGGGGCATGGGGGAAAAGGGAGGGCTGAGGTGGGTGAGGAAGAGGAGAGGGTTTAGGGGAGTGGGGGAGAGGGGAAGACTTAGGTGGGGTGGGGGAGAGTGGGGGGCTTAGGGGGGAGGGGGGGAAGGGAGGGCATGGGGGTGGGAGAGACGGGAAGGCATGTGGGAGAAGGGAGGGCATGGGGGATGGGGGAGAAGGGAGGTCCTGGGGAGAGGGGTGAGGGGAAGAAGGGGGGTGAGTGGGGGGAGGGGGGAGGGTGCCCAAGGTGGGTACTTAGTGGGGGGCTGACAGGGGATGGGGCAGGTTGGGTGTCTGTTGGGTAGAATGTGGGGGTGGTGCCCCAATCCCTGTGGCTGTTACACTGTTTGGTGAGGGTTCTCCACTTCCCTCTGGGATTATAGGGTTCTGGTGTGTGTGTGTGTGTGTGTGTGTGTGTGTTTGTGTGTACTCACCTAGTTGTGCTTGCGGGGGTTCAGCTCTGGCTCTTTGGTCCCGCCTCTCAACCGTCAATCAACAGGTGTACAGATTCCTGAGCCTATTGGGCTCTATCATATCTACACTTGAAACTGTGTATGGAGTCAGCCTCCACCACATCACTTCCTAATGCATTCCATTTGTCAACCACTCTGACACTAAAAAAGTTCTTTCTAATATCTCTGTGGCTCATTTGGGCACTCAGTTTCCGCCTGTGTCCCCTAGTGCGTGTGCCCCTTGTGTTAAACAGCCTGTCTTTATCAACCCTGTCAATTCCCTTGAGGATCTTGAATGTGGTGATCATGTCCCCCATAACTCTTCTGTCTTCCAACGAAGTGAGGTTTAATTCCCGTAGTCTCTCCTCGTAGCTCATACCTCTCAGCTCGGGTACTAGTCTGGTGGCAAACCTTTTAACCTTTTCCATTTTAGTCTTATGCTTGACTAGATATGGACTCCATGCTGGTGCCGCATACTCCAGGATTGGTCTGACATATGTGGTATATAATGTTCTGAAAGATTCCTTACACAAGTTTCTAAGGGCCGTTCTTATGTTAGCCAACCTGGCATATGTTGCTGCTGTTTTACTCTTGATAGGAGCATCAGGGGACAGGTCTGGCGTGATATCAACCCCCAGGTCTTTCTCTCTCTCGGACTCTTGAAGTATTTCATCTCCCAAGTGATACCTTGTGTCTGGTCTCCTGCTTCCTACCCCTATCTTCATTACATTACATTTGCTTGGATTAAACTCTAACAGCCATTTGTTTGACCATTCCTGCAGCTTGTCCAGGTCTTCTTGAAGCCTCAAGCTGTCCTCCTCTGTCTTAATCCTTCTCATAATTTTGGCGTCGTCAGCAAACATTGAGAGGAATGAGTCTATACCCTCTGGGAGATCATTTACGTATATCAGAAACAGGATAGGTCCAAGTACAGAGCCCTGTGGGACTCCACAGGTGACTTCACGCCAGTCTTAGGTCTCACTCCTCACTGTAACTCTCTGCTTCCTATTGTTTAGGTACTCCCTTATCCACTGGAGCGCCCTATCAGTTACTCCTGCCTGTTTCTCTAGCTTATGCATCAACCTTTTATGGGGTACTGTGTCAAAGGCTTTCCCACAGTTCAAAAAAATGCAGTCCGTCCACCCTTCTCTTACTTGTTTAATCTTTGTCACCTGATCGTAGAATTCTATCAATCCTGTAAGGCAAGATTTACCCTCCCTGAATCCATGTTGATGGGTTGTCACGAAGTCTCTTCTCTCCAGATGTGTTACTAGGTTTTTTCACACAATCTTCTCCATTACCTTGCATGGTATACAAGTTAAGGACACTGACCTGTAGGTCAGTGCCTCTTGTCTGTGACCCTTTTTGTATATTGGATTGGTACTACATTAGCAGTCTTCCATATTTCTGGTAGGTCCCCCGTTTCCAGTGACCTACTATACACTATGGAGAGTGGTAGGCAAAGTGCTCCTGCACACTCTTTCAAGACCCATGGCGAGATTCCATCCGGCCCAACAGCTTTTCTCACATCCAGCTCCAATAGGTGCTTCTTGACCTCATCTCTTGTAATTTCGAACCTATCCAAGGTCACCTGGTTTGCTGCCACCTCTTCTAGCGCCGCGACATCTCCCTGTTCTATTGTAAAGACCTCCTGGAACCTTTTGTTGAGTTCTTCACACATCTCTTTGTCATTCTCTGTGTACCTGTCCTCGCCCACCCTAAGTTTCATCACCTTTTCCTTCACTGTTGTCTTCCTCCTGATGTGACTGTGTAGTAGCTTGGGTTCGGTCTTGGCTTTATTAGCTATATCATTTTCATACCTTTTCTCAGCTGCTCTTTTCACACTGACATACTCATTCCTGATTCTCTGGTATCTCTCTCTGCTTTCTGGTGTTCTGTTATTACGGAATTTCCTCCATTCCCTTTTGTTCTGCTCCTTTGCTTTCATACATTCCTTGTTAATCCACGGATTCTTTATTTGCTTCTCTGTTTTTTCCTGTCGGTCTGGGACAAACCTGCTTACAGCCTCCTGACATTTTTGGGTGACATAGTCCATCATGTCTTGTACGGACTTGGTTCCGAGTTCTGTGTCCCAATGTATATCCCATAGGAATTTATTCATTTCCTCATAGTTTCCCTTTCGGTACGCCAGCCCTTTGGTTCCCAGTTCTTTTTTGGGGGTGATAATTCCCAGCTCAATCAGGTACTCAAAGCTCAATACACTATGATCACTCATTCCCAAGGGGGCTTCCAACTTAACTTCCCTTATATCCGACTCATTTAGGGTAAATATCAGATCAAGCAAGGCTGGTTCATCCCCTCCTCTCATTCTTGTCGGTCCCTTGACGTGTTGACTTAGAAAGTTTCTTGTTGCCACATCCAGCAGCTTAGCTCTCCATGTTTCTGGGCCTCCATGTGGGTCTCTGTTCCCCCAATCTATCTTCCCATGGTTGAAGTCTCCCATGATTAGTAGTCCAGATCCATTCCTGCTAGCAACAGAAGCTGCTCTCTCTATTATATTGATGGTGGCCAAGTTGTTTCTATCATATTCCTGTCTGGGTCTTCTGTCATTTGGTGGGGGTTATATATGACTACTATTATAATTTTCTGTCCTCCAGTTGCTATGGTGCCTGAAATGTAGTCACTGAAACCTTCACAGTTCTGAATTACCATCTCTTCGAAACTCCAACCTTCTCTTAGTAGCAGAGCTACACCACCTCCTCCTCTCCCTTCTCTCTCTTTCCTCACTACGTAGTAGTCCTGGTAAAACACTGCGTTTGTTATGATTTTCGTTAACTTTGTTTCTGTGAGTGCTATTATGTCTGGGTTTTCTTCTAGTGCCTATTCTCCAAGTTCACTTGTTTTATTTGAAATCCCATCTATGTTAGTGTACATCGCCTTGAAGCTCACTTTCTTCTGTTCATTTTCATGTCCCTTTCTTGGCAAGCATTCTGCTGGTGTGGGAAGCTGTTCCGTGGGTGAGAGGATCTGTGAGGTGGTTTGCAGGGTCTCAGAGGATTTTGGGGTGGGGGGTGGGGGTTTAAGGGAAGGGGGGACAGGTAGGGTGTGGGTTAAGGAGGTAGGGGGGACATGGAGGATACGCAGTGAGGGGGGAGGTGGGATATGGAGGGTATGGGATGAAGGGGAAGGGGGGACAGGGGGAAAATGGTGGGAGGGGGGACATGATGGGAATGGGGAAGGGGTGTCAAGGTCAGAATGGGGTGGGGTGGGATGGCAGGTAGGGAGAGGGGAAGGGAGGGTTTCTATGCAGAGGGGGGAGGTGGTGTTGCCCCCCCCTCTGGTGTTGCTGGGATGCTAGTTTTGGGTTCTCCTCTTATCTCTGGGACTGTTGGGATGAGGGCTGTGATTTCCTGGTTTGCTTCTCTCTCCCTGCGCTTCCTCCTTGCCTCTGCTGCCCTGGCTCTCTCCTCCTTCATCCTGTCCCTCTGCAGGAATACTTTTTTGTATCCTTCCATATGCTGCAGACAACTGTGTGTGTGTGTGTGTGTGTGTGTGTGTGTGTGTGTGTGTGTGTGTGTGTGTGTGTGTGTGTGTGCGTGTGTATGTGTGTGTGTGTGTGTGTGTGTGTGTGTGTGTGTGTGTGTGTGTGTGTGTGTGTGTGTGTGTGTGTGTGTGTGTGTGTGTGTGTGTGTGTGTGTGTGTGTGTGTGTGTGTGTGTGTGTGTGTGTGTGTGTGTGTGTGTGTACTCACCTAGTTGTGCTTGCGGGGGTTCAGCTCTGGCTCTTTGGTCCCGCCTCTCAACCGTCAATCAACAGGTGTACAGATTCCTGAGCCTATTGGGCTCTATCATATCTACACTTGAAACTGTGTATGGAGTCAGCCTCCACCACATCACTTCCTAATGCATTCCATTTGTCAACCACTCTGACACTAAAAAAGTTCTTTCTAATATCTCTGTGGCTCATTTGGGCACTCAGTTTCCACCTGTGTCCCGTAGTGCATGTGCCCCTTGTGTTAAACAGCCTGTCTTTATCAACCCTGTCAATTCCCTTGAGGATCTTGAATGTGGTGATCATGTCCCCCCTAACTCTCCTGTCTTCCAGCGAAGTGAGGTTCAATTCCCGCAGTTTCTCCTTTGTAGCTCATACCTCTCAGCTCGGGTACTAGTCTGGTGGCAAATCTTTGAACCTTTTCCAGTTTAGTCTTATCCTTCACTAGATATGGACACCATGCTGGGGCTGCATACTCCAGAATTGGCCTGACATATGTGGTATACAAAGTTCTGAATGATACTTTACACAAATTTCTGAATGCCGTTCGTATGTTGGCCAGCCTGGCATATGCCGCTGATGTTATCCTCTTGATATGTGCTGCAGGAGGCAGGTCTAGCGTGATATCAACTCCCAAGTCTTTTTCTTTCTGACTCCTGAAGGATTTCCTCTCCCAGATGATACCTTGTATTTGGCCTCCTGCTCCCTACACCTATCTTCATTACATTACATTTGGTTGGTTGAACTCTAACAACCACTTGTTCGACCATTCCTTCAGTTTGTCTAGGTTTTCTTGAAGACTCAATCAGTCCTCTTCTGTCTTAATCCTTCTCATAATTTTGGCATCATCCGCAAACATTGAGAGAAATGAATCTTTTACCCTCCGGGAGATCATTTACATATATCAGAAGCAAGATAGGACCGAGTACAGAGCCCTGTGGGACTCCACTGGTGACTTCACGCCAATCAGAGGTCTCACCCCTCACCGTAACTCTCTGCTTCCTATTGCTTTGGTACTCCCTTATCCACTGGAGCAACTTACCAGCTACACCTGCCTGTCTCTCCAGCTTATGTACCAGCCTCTTATGCGGTACTGTGTCAAGGCTTTCCGACAATCCAAGAAAATGCAGTCCGCCCAGCCCTCTCTTTCTTGCTTAATCTGTGTCACCTGGTCATAGAATTCTATTAAGCCAGTTAGGCAAGATTTACCCTCCCTGAACCCATGTTGTCGATTTGTCACGAAGTCCCTTCTCTCCAGATGTGCTACCAGGTTTTTTCTCACGATCTTCTCCATCACCTTGCATGGTATACAAGTCAAGGATACTGGCCTGTAGTTCAGTGCCTCTTGCCTTTCGCCCTTTTTGTATATTGGGACCACATTCGCCGTCTTCCATATTTCTGGTAGGTCTCCCATCTCCAGTGACCTACTATACACTATGGAGAGTGGCAAGCAAAGTGCCTCTGCACACTCTTTCAGTACCCATGGCGAGATCCCCTCTGGACCAACAGCCTTTCTAACATCCAGATCCAGCAGGTGTCTCTTGACCTCCTCTCTTGTAATTTCAAACTCTTCCAAGGCCGCCTGGTTTACGTCCCTTTCTCCTAGCACAGTGACCTCACCTTGTTCTGTTGTGAAGACCTCTTGGAACCTCTTGTTGAGTTCATCACACACCTCTTTGTCATTCTCTGTATACCTGTCCTCGCCTGTTCTAAGTTTCACTATCTGTTCTTTCACTGTTGTTTTCCTTCTGATGTGACTGTGGAGTAGCTTTGGTTCGGTCTTGGCTTTGTTTGCTATATCATTTTCATAACTTTTCTCTGCTTCTCTTTTTACCCTGACATACTCATTCCTGGTTCTCTGGTATCTCTCTCTGCTTTCTGGTGTTCTGTTATTCCGGAAGTTCCTCCATGCCCTTTTGTTCAGTTTCTTTGCTTCCATACATGCCCTATTATACTATGGATTCTTCTTTTGTTTCTCGGATTTTTCCTTTTGGGCCGGGATGTATCTGCCTACTGCCTCCTGACACTTTTGGGTGACATAGTCCATCATATCTTGTACAGACTTAGCTCTGAGGTCTGTGTCCCAAGGTATTTCCCTTAGGAGGCTTCTCATCTCCTCATAATTTCCCTTTCGGTAAGCCAGCCTTTTGTTTCCTAGTCCTTTTTCGGGTGGGATAATTCCGAGCTCTACCAGGTACTCAAAGTTCAATACACTGTGATCACTCATTCCCAAGGGTGCTTCCTTCTTGACTTCCCTTATATCCCACTCATTTAGGCTAAATATCAGATCAAGCATTGCTGGTTCATCCTCTCCTCTCATTCTTGTTGGATCCCTGATGTGCTGGCTTAGAAAGTTTCTTGTTGCCACGTCCAGCAGCTTAGCTCTCCATGTTTCTGGTCCTCCATGCGGGTCTCTGTTCTCCCAATCTATCTTCCCATGGTTGAAGTCTCCCATGATTAGTAGTCCAGATCCATTCCTGCTAGCAACAGAAGCTGCTCTCTCTATTATGTTAATGGTGGCCATGTTGTTTCTATCATATTCCTGTCTGGGTCTTCTGCCATTTGGTGGTGGATTATATATGACTACGACTATAATTTTTTTCCCTACAGTTTTTATTGTTCCTATTATGTAGTCACTGAAACCTTCACATCCCTGAACAACCAACTCCTCAAAATCCCAGCCTTTTCTTACCAGCAGAGCTACAACACCACCACCTCTTCCTTCTCTCTCTTTCCTCATAACATAATAGTCCTGTGGAAACACTGCATTTGTTATTGTTTTCGTCAGCTTTGTTTCTGTGAGAGCTATTATGTCTGGGTTTTCCTCTAGTACCCATTCTCCAAGTTCATTTGCCTTATTTGTAATACCGTCTATGTTAGTGTACATTGCCTTGAGGCTCACTTTCTTCTGTCCCTTCTCAAATCTCCTCCAAGGTGAATGTTCTGCTGGTGGAGGAAGCTGTGCCATGGGTGTGAGGATTTGTGAGGTGGATGCCAGGGTTGCAGAGGATACTGGGATGAGGGGCGGGGGGTCAAGTGAAGGGGGAAGGACAGGGAGGGTATGGGGGTGAACGAGGCGGGAGGACAGGAAGGAAAGGGGGGTTTTCTATGCAGAGGAGGGTGGTGGGGTTGCCCTCCCCGCTGTGTGTGTGTGTGAGTGTGTGTGTGTGTGTGTGTGTGTGTGTGTGTGTGTGTGTGTGTGTGTGTGTACTCACCTAGTTGTGTCTGCAGAATCGAGCATTGGCTCTTGGATCCCGCCTAATCCCGTGTGTGTGTGTGTGTGTGTGTGTGTGTGTGTGTGTGTGTGTGTGTGTGTGTGTGTGTGTGTGTGTGTGTGTGTGTAATTACCTAAGTGTAGTTACAGGTTGAGAGCTACGCTCGTGGTGTCCCGTCTTCCCAGCACTCTTTGTCATATAACGCTTTGAAACTACTGACGGTCTTGGCCTCCACCACCTTCTCACCTAACTTGTTCCAACCGTCTACCACTCTGTTTGCGAAAGTGAATTTTCTTATATTTCTTCGGCATCTTTGTTTAGCTAGTTTATAACTTTGACCTCTTTTTCTTAAAGTTCCAGGTCTCAGGAAATCTTCCCTATCGATTTTATCAATTCCTGTTACTATTTTGTATGTAGTGATCATAT